>NW_024712008.1:0-13363 GCF_018991925.1 Homarus americanus | reverse complement strand
TTTATCCTCTTCGCCACTGATCGGCTTGTTAGCCGCTTGGGCGATCGGTCACGACTCTTTTCCTTTATATTCTTCACCAAAAGGTCGGCTCGCTAGCCGCCCGGGCGATCGGTCACGTCTCTGTCACGCACTGTTGGCAAATACTGGGCATGCACCGGCTCCTGAATGTACCTGAACCCGCTCCAGTGTTGGTCAAGTCTTCTCTTGAAAGAGCTCACACTCGGTGCCGTCACAACACTTTCTGGTAGATTGTTCCCAGAGTTTACAACCCTCACTCCGAAAAAGTTTGCCCTCACGGTTTTCCGGACTTGCGGCTTCTTCAATCTTGAGCTGTGACCCCTTGTGGGGCGAGCGTCCGCCAGCTCCAAGTAAGGACACTCAACTGAGTAGTGCCCCCTGAGATGCTTATAAACCTCAACTAGGTCCCCCCTTGCCCGTCTGTAGTATAAGCTAGGCAAGTTCAGGCGCTCCAATCTCGCAGGGTAGCTGAGATGCCGAAGTGCAGGCACCAGCTTGGTGTCCCTCCTTTGAACATTTTCAACCAACTGACAGTCCCTAGCATATCTCGGGGACCAGATGGGGTGACAGTACTCCAGATGGGGAAGCACTTCACTCCTGAAGATCGTCACGAGGGACGGACCGTCTAGATATCTGAACGACCTTCTTATAAGACCCAATAATTTATTTGCCTGATTTACCTTCTTCTCACAATGGCCCGAGAACTTCAGCTCATTGTCAACATACACACCTAGGTCCTTCTCACACACAGTCTCAACTAGTACATTTTCTTCATCCCGTTGGGACATATGGTACGCCTCCTTACCGTTGGTGCGCCCCAGGTGCATCCTCTTACACTTCGTGACATTGAATCTCAGCAGCCATTCCTTCGACCATTCCTGGAGCCCACAGAGGTCCTTCTGCAGCTCTTCACAGTCCGCTTGGTTCTTAATTTCCCGAAATAACTTGGCGTCATCGGCAAACATTTGTATGGAGGAGTGTACAACGTCAGGCATATCATTTATGAAACAAACAAACAACAGCGGGCCCAATACACTACCCTGCGGTACCCCACTTGTTACAGGTACAGATGACGATTTCGTGCCATTAATCACCACACATTGCTTGCGGTCATGTAGAAAGTCTTCTATCCACGCTAGGACATTTCCCCGAATTCCGTACCCTTCCAGTTTGATTTTCAGCCTTTCGTGGGGTACACTGTCGAAAGCCTTGGCAAAATCTAGGTAAATATTGTCGATATTACCACCCCGTTCTAGAATATGGGTCCAAATATCCAATACCTTGAGCAATTGTGTCAAGCAAGAGCGCCCCGGCATAAAACCGTGTTGGCAATCTTTTACAAGGTTGTTTCGTAGTAGATGATCCATCGCTGCATCTCTGATAATACTCTCAAGTACTTTACATATTATGCTGGTCAGGCTCACCGGTCTATAGTTGTTCGTGGAGTGCCTATCGCCCTTCTTGAAGATAGGACTCACATAAGCCACTTTCCATTCACTGGGGACCATTTGTTCATCCAGGCATTTACAAAACAGAATCTTCAGGGGCTCTGCAAGCTCGTTGCACAGCTCCCTTAGCACTCTAGGATGCACCATGTCAGGTCCAGGACTCTTATGGACCTTTAGCCTGGACAGTTTATTTCTAATACCCTCTTCTGTGAACACAATGTGGGTCAGTGCTGTGTCGAACCGTCTGTCCTCAAACGCAGGAAGGTTAGTTGCATCCTCTCTTGTGAACACTGAGGAAAAGAAGCTGTTCAATGCCTCAGCTTTATCCTGGTCAGAATCTGCGTAACTACCATCTTCAAGCCTCAGGTCTGATACTCCTACTCGCGTTTTCAATTTCGACTTTGCATAGCGGTAAAACGCCTTTGGGTTTGACTTGACCTCGCGTGCAACCAGCCTTTGGAACTCCTTTTCAGCCCTCCTACACTCTATCTTTGCTTGGTTTCTGGCTCTTGCATACATCCTCCTGTCTTGCTCATCGTTTGACCCAACCCACGTCTTGAATTTCTGGGTTTTCTTCTTAATTTTGTCGACCGCCGCATGGTTCATGTGTAGGGATCCCCTCGTATTCCTAGAAGCACTGGGTTTGGTCTTGGGTATATATTTATCGATCAAATGGGTCATTTTACTAGTTATGATATTCAGCGTAGTGTCTGCGTTCTTGTACCTTAATAAGTCAGGCCAGTTGATACCCCTCATCTCTTCCCTCATCCCATTGTAATTTCCCTTGTAATATTTGCACCTTGGCCTGGCCTTATCTTGAACTAGGTAACAGTTAAATCTGAATGACAACACTGTATGGTGACTGGTGCCAACTGGGGCAAGGTGTTCCAGTTTGGCCACCATACCCTCCTCGTTTGTTATGATGAGGTCAAGTGGCTTGGGTGTTTGTTCCCCTCTGTAATGTGTCGGGTCTCTCACATGTTGGAACAGAAAATTATCTCTCAGAGTTTCTACAAAAAGAGTAGCAGGATTATTCAAGTCATTCGGGGTTGACTCGTTTCTCCAGTCGATGTCGCCATAGTTAAAGTCCCCCATGATAAGGAGGTGGCTGGGGTTGAGCATCGCCGCATTGTTTATTAAGGTTCTTAAGTTCCTTTGATTTAGTGGGCCACAGTTCGGGGATCTGTAGATACACCCGACGATAAGTAAGTCCCCTCCCTTTAATTTAATTTTACACCACTTGGACTCTTCAAAGACATCCTCTCCCTGTACCCTCGCCTGGCTGGCTCTAAGGTCTTGCCTAGCGTAGATAACCACACCCCTCCTGCAGGATTCTTGAGTTAGGTTCGTAAATGAGTCATATCCAGCAATACTGAACTCACATTCCTCTGGGTCGATTCTCCTGTTCTTGTACAACAGTTCTACAACTCCTACAATATCTGGTTGGTGTACTCTTAGTAGTGTTTCAAACTCCTCTCTCTTATCAAGGAACGTGTCAGTATTAGTGTACATGACATTCAAGCCAGAATTTGTTCTCGGTAACGTCTCTGCTCTTAGTAATAAACCCGCTCCACCCACATTCTCAGAAGCTGCAGCATTTGCTAAGTACACTGTATTTTGCAGGGTGTGGTTAAAAATTTCATTGTTTACACGGCGCTCGTTCCCTCCTGTCCGGTAGGCTGAGCTGGTGCCGCCTCCCGGGTGGGGGGTTGAGTGGGTGGAGGGTGCACTGCTGCCCCCTGGCCCTGTGTCGGCACACTTGTTTCCACTACCCTCCCCCTGAGTATAACCCATGTGCACCTGTCCCCGTTCCTTCTCGACTCCTCCCTCTTCTGCTTCAAGTCCAGCAGGAGCTTCTTGTGCTGTTCCCTCTGCATTACCGTGCGGTCTGGGTGAATAAATACATCTCGAAATGCCTCGCTCCTTGCTAAGTTTTTTGCCTGCCGGATAACTTGCCATTTTTCCTCCTCACTCCCTAATGTGATCCTGAGGGGGCGAGGCTTAGCCCCCTGCTTTTGTCCCAGTCTCCTCACATCCTGAGGGGTTGCTGGAATCTTCAGAACCTCTGTGCAAATATTTTGAAACAGCACCTTGTCGTGTGTTTCCTTACTCACAGTTCCCTCTGCCTGGCTCTCTGGGACTCCAAAAACTATTACATTGTTCCTGCGCTGGAGCCGTTCCTGGTGTTCCTCCTCTCCCCTAACAGTAGGTCCGTTAATTTTCATTTCTTCGACACACTTTTTCAGAGTCCCAATCTGCTGTAGAACCTGTACTGATTCTGCATTACTCTCCGCCCCCCCCACCCGTGGCCCTCCTAATACGTCCGCATAGCTCCTCTTAGCAACCACCTCCATTCTATTAGCTACTTCCTCAGTCTTAGCAAGGATCTCTTTCTCAACTTGCTCCAGTTTGTCAACCAGCAGGGCTCCTGCTTCATCTATTTTCGTCCCTAGAGAACTCGTTCCCTTATGGATTGCAATCGCTTCATTCACCTTGACTATGCAGCCAGGGCAATACCAGCAACAGCCATCAAGCTTTACGGCAGTTAGTAACTTCCTAGACGTTGCATTAGTTAGGCCTGCATCCTCCATATCCGACGTCTCCCTGCAGTAATCACATACCAAACTCATGGTTGTTGTTGTTGTGGGGGGGGGGGTGCAGACTGTGTATAGATCTACACCTATTTCAAAGAAAATAAAGAGAGATACTTAATTACTGATATTAATTCCACCAAATTTCAAGTCTGAGAGAAAATCATATATGGGTGAAAAAACACGTAAGGGGGGACCCTTACGCGTTTTTTCCATGGTCGAGACAAAACGCGATTTACTCGATTTTGTTCAAAATCACAGTATAGGTACTCCTGAGCATTCCGAGTCCGATCCTTTCATCGACAGTTCGATTGCGGAACAATTAGTGGTCGTATTGATGCTTTGAATATTTTAATGAAATTTTTCTCAATGCTTATTTCAGTACTCGCCAACTATTGGTTTTTCAGGTGATTGGTTGGTGTTGTTATGTTCTTCTGGATGTACTTAATTACTGAAATTAATCCCACCAAATTTCAAGTCTGAGAGAAAATCATATTTGGGTGAGAAAACGCGTAAGGGTCCCCCCTTGCGCGTTTTTCCATGGTCGAGACAAAACGCGATATACGCTATTTTGTTCAAAATCACAGTATAGGTACTCCTGAGCATGCCGAGTCCGATCCTATCA
The DNA here is from genome assembly GCF_018991925.1 of Homarus americanus. Taxonomy (NCBI): domain Eukaryota; kingdom Metazoa; phylum Arthropoda; class Malacostraca; order Decapoda; family Nephropidae; genus Homarus; species Homarus americanus. The sequence goes on along the minus strand of NW_024712008.1, from coordinate 8,681 downwards.
TCGACAGTTCGATTGCGGAACAATTAGTGGTCGTAATGATGCTTTGAATATTTTAATGAAATTTTTCTCAATGCTTATTTCAGTACTCGCCAACTATTGGTTTCTCAGGTGATTGGTTGGTGTTGTTATGTTCTTCTGGATGTACTTAATTACTGAAATTAATCCCACCAAATTTCAAGTCTGAGAGAAAATCATATTTGGGTGAGAAAATGCGTAAGGGTCCCCCCTTACGCGTTTTTTCCATGGTCGAGACAAAACGCGATATACGCTATTTTGTTCAAAATCACAGTATAGGTACTCCTGAGCATGCCGAGTCCGATAGAATCATCGACAGTTCGATTGCGGAACAATTAGTGGTCGTAATGATGCTTGGAATATTTTAATGAAATTTTCTCAATGCTTATTTCAGTACTCGCCAACTATTGGTTTCTCAGGTGATTGGTTGGTGTTGTTATGTTCTTCTGGATGTATTTAATTACCGATATTAATCCCACCAAATTTCAAGTCTGAGAGAAAATCATATATGGGTGAAAAAACACGTAAGGGGGGACCCTTACGCGTTTTTTCCATGGTCGAGACAAAACGCGATATGCGCGATTTTGTTCAAAATCACAGTATAGGTACTCCTGAGCATGCCGAGTCCGATCCTATCATCGACAGTTCGATTGCGGAACAATTAGTGGTCGTAATGATGCTTGGAATATTTTAATGAAATTTTTCTCGATGCTTATTTCAGTACTCACCAACTAATGGTTTCTCAGGTGATTGGTTGGTGTTGTAATGTTCTTCTGAATGTACTTAATTACTGAAATTAATCCCACCAAATTTCAAGTCTGAGAGAAAATCATATATGGGTGAAAAAACACGTAAGGGGGGACCCTTACGTGTTTTTTCCATAGTCGAGACAAAACGCGATATACGCGATTTTGTTCAAAATCACAGTATAGGTACTCCTGAGCACAGCGTGTCCGATCCTATCATAGACAGTTCGATTGCGGAACAATTAGTGGTCGTAATGATGCTTGGAATATTTTAATGAAATTTTTCTCAATGCTTATTTCAGTACTCGCCAACTATTGTTTTCTCAGGTGATTGGTTGGTGTTGTTATGTTCTTCTGGATGTACTTAATTACTGAAATTAATCCCACCAAATTTCAAGTCTGAGAGAAAATCATATATGGGTGAAAAAACACGTAAGGGGGGACCCTTACGCGTTTTTTCCATGGTCGAGACAAAACGCGATTTACTCGATTTTGTTCAAAATCACAGTATAGGTACTCCTGAGCATGCTAAGTCCGATCCTATCATCCACAGTTCGATTGCGGAACAATTAGTGGTCGTAATGATGCTTGGAATATTTTAATGAAATTTTCTCAATGCTTATTTCAGTACTCGCCAACTATTGGTTTCTGAGGTGATTGGTTGGTGTTGTTATGTTCTTCTGGATGTACTTAATTACAGATATTAATCCCACCAAATTTCAAGTCTGAGAGAAAATCATATATGGGTGAAAAAACACGTAAGGGGGGACCCTTACGCGTTTTTTCTATGGTCGAGACAAAACGCGATTTACTCGATTTTGTTCAAAATCACAGTATAGGTACTCCTGAGCATGCCGAGTCCGATCCTATCATCGACAGTTCGATTGCGGAACAATTAGTGGTCGTATTGATGCTTGGAATATTTTAATGAAATTTTTCTCAATGCTTATTTCAGTACTCGCCAACTATTGGTTTCTCAGGTGATTGGTTGGTGTTGTTATGTTCTTCTGGATGTACTTAATTACTGAAATTAATCCCACCAAATTTGAAGTCTGAGAGAAAATCATATTTGGGTGAGAAAACGCGTAAGGGTCCCCCCTTACGCGTTTTTTCCATGGTCGAGACAAAACGCGATATACGCTATTTTGTTCAAAATCACAGTATAGGTACTCCTGAGCATGCCGAGTCCGATCCTATCATCGACAGTTCGATTGCGGAACAATTAGTGGTCGTAATGATGCTTGGAATATTTTAATGAAATTTTTCTCAATGCTTATTTCAGTACTCGCCAACTATTGGTTTCTCAGGTGATTGGTTGGTGTTGTTATGTTCTTTTGGATGTATTTAATTACCGATATTAATCCCACCAAATTTCAAGTCTGAGAGAAAATCATATATGGGTGAAAAAACACGTAAGGGGGGACCCTTACGCGTTTTTTCCATGGTCGAGACAAAACGCGATATACGCTATTTTGTTCAAAATCACAGTATAGGTACTCCTGAGCATGCCGAGTCCGATCCTATCATCGACAGTTCGATTGCGGAACAATTAGTGGTCGTAATGATGCTTTGAATATTTTAATGAAATTTTCTCAATGCTTATTTCAGTACTCGCCAACTATTGGTTTCTGAGGTGATTGGTTGGTGTTGTTATGTTCTTCTGAATGTACTTAATTACTGAAATTAATCCCACCAAATTTCAAGTCTGAGAGAAAATCATATTTGGGTGAGAAAACACGTAAGGGTCCCCCCTTACGCGTTTTTTCCATGGTCGAGACAAAACGCGATATGCGCGATTTTGTTCAAAATCACAGTATAGGTACTCCTGAGCATGCCAAGTCCGATCCTATCATCGACAGTTCGATTGCGGAACAATTAGTGGTCGTAATGATGCTTGGAATATTTTAATGAAATTTTTCTCAATGCTTATTTCAGTACTCGCCAACTATTGGTTTCTCTGGTGATTGGTTGGTGTTGTTACAGTTCCTTCTGATGTATTACCACCGATATTAATCCCACCAAATTTCCAAGTCTGAGAGAAAAATCGAGCATATGGGGTGAAAACACGCATGGGGACCCCTACGCTGCTTCCATGGTCGAGACAAAACGCTTATTTACTCGATTTTAAGCCCGTAAATCACAGTATAGGTACTCCTGAGCATGCCGAAGTCCGATCCTATCATCACAGTTCGATTAAGTGAAACAATTAGTGGTCGAATGATGCTTGGAATATTTTAATTAAATTTTTCACGATGATTATTTCAGTACTCGCTAATTATTGGTTTCTCAGGTATTTGGTTGGTGCTGTTATGTTCTAATGGATGTACTTAATTACTGAAATTAATCACACCAAATTTCATGTCTGAGAGAAAATCATATTTGGGTGGAAAAACGCATAAGGGGGGACCCTTATGCGTTTTTTCCAGGGTCGAGACAAAACGCGATATATGCGATTTTGCTCAAAATCACACTATAGGTACTCCCGAGCATGCCGAGTCCGATCCTATCATCGACAGTCGATTTGCGAAACAATTAGTGGCTTAATGATTCTTAAATATTTTAATGAAATTTTCTCGATGCTTATTTCAGTACTCGCCAACTATTGGTTTCTCAGGTGATTGGTTGGTGTTGTTATGTTCTTCTGGATGTACTTAATTACTGAAATTAATCCCACCAAATTTCAAGTCTGAGAGAAAATCATATATGGGTGAAAAAACACGTAAGGGGGGACCCTTACGCGTTTTTTCCATTGTCGAGACAAAACGCGATTTACTCGATTTTGTTCAAAATCACAGTATAGGTACTCCTGAGCATGCCGAGTCCGATCCTATCATCGACAGTTCGATTGCGGAACAATTAGTGGTCGTAATGATGACTGGAATATTTTAATGAAATTTTTCTCAATGCTTATTTCAGTACTCGCCAACTATTGGTTTCTCTGGTGATTGGTTGGTGTTGTTATGTTCTTCTGGATGTACTTAATTACCGATATTAATCCCACCAAATTTCAAGTCTGAGAGAAAATCATATATGGGTGAAAAAACACGTAAGGGGGGATCCTTACGCGTTTTTTCCATGGTCGAGACAAAACGCGATATACGCGATTTTGTTCAAAATCACAGTATAGGTACTCCTGAGCACAGCGTGTCCGATCCTATCATCGACAGTTCGATTGCGGAACAATTAGTGGTCGTAATGATGCTTGGAATATTTTAATGAAATTTTTCTCAATGCTTATTTCAGTACTCGCCAACTATTGTTTTCTCAGGTGATTGGTTGGTGTTGTTATGTTCTTCTGGATGTACTTAATTACTGATATTAATCCCACCAAATTTCAAGTCTGAGAGAAAATCATATATGGTGAAAAACACGTAAGGGGGGACCCTTACGCTGTTTTTCCATGGTCGAGACAAAAACGCGATTACTTCCTTGATTTTGCCTCAAAATCACAGCATAGGTACTCCTGAGCATGCCGAAAGTCCGATCCTATCATCGACAGTTCGATTGCAGAACAATTAGTGGTCGTAATGATGTTGAATATTTTAATGAAATTTTCTCAATGCTTATTTCAGTACTCACAACTATTGGTTTCTCTTGGTGATTGGTTGGTGTTGTTATGTTCTTCTGATGTACTTAATTACTGAACATCCTACCAAATTTCAAGTCTGAGAGAAAATCATACAGGAGAAAACGCCAAGAAGGGTCCCTGCGCCGCTTTTCCATGGTCGAGACAAAACGCGATATACGCTATTTTGTTCAAAATCACAGTATAGGTACTCCTGAGCATGCCGAGTCCGATCCTATCATCGACAGTTCGATTGCGGAACAATTAGTGGTCGTAATGATGCTTGGAATATTTTAATGAAATTTTTCTCAATGCTTATTTCAGTACTCGCCAATTATTGGTTTCTCAGGTGATTGGTTGGTGTTGTTATGTTCTTCTGGATGTATTTAATTACCGATATTAATCCCACCAAATTTCAAGTCTGAGAGAAAATCATATATGGGTGAAAAAACACGTAAGGGGGGACCCTTACGCGTTTTTTCCATGGTCGAGACAAAACGCTTATATATAATGCCATTTTGTTCAAAATCACAGTATAGTACTTCTTGAGCATGCCGAGTCCGATCCTATCATCGACAGTTCGATTGCGAATAATTAGTGGTCGTATGATGCTTGGAATATTTTAATGAAATTTTTCTCAATACTTATTTCAGTACTCGCAAACTATTGGTTTCTCAGGTGATTGGTTGGTGTTGTTATGTTTCTCTGGATGTACTTAATTACTGAAATTAATCCCACCAAATTTCAAGTCTGAGAGAAAATCATATTTGGGTGAAAAAACGCGTAAGGGGGGACCCTTACGCGTTTTTTCCAGGGTCGAGACAAAACGCGATAAATGCGATTTTGTTCAAAATCACAGTATAGGTACTCCTGAGCATGCCGAGTCCGGAGAATCATCGACAGTTCGATTAAGTGAACAATTAGTGGTCGTAATGATGCTTGGAATATTTTAATGAAATTTTTCAATGCTTATTTCAGTACTGCCAACTATTGGTTTCTCAGGTGATTGGTTGGTGTTGTTATGTTCTTCTGATGTATTTAATTACCGATATTAATCCCACCAAATTTCAAGTCTGAGAGAAAATCATATATGGTGAAAAACACGCAGGGGACCCTTACGCGTTTTTTCATGGTCGAGACAAAACGCGATATACGCTATTTTGTTCAAAATCACAGTATAGGTACTCCTGAGCATGCCGAGTCCGATCCTATCATCGACAGTTCGATTGCGGAACAATTAGTGGTCGTAATGATGCTTTGAATATTTTAATGAAATTTTCTCAATGCTTATTTCAGTACTCGCCAACTATTGGTTTCTCAGGTGATTGGTTGGTGTTGTTATGTTCTTCTGAATGTACTTAATTACTGAAATTAATCCCACCAAATTTCAAGTCTGAGAGAAAATCGTATATGGGTGAAAAAACACGTAAGGGGGGACCCTTACGCGTTTTTTCCATAGTCGAGACAAAACGCGATATTCGCGATTTTGTTCAAAATCACAGTATAGGTACTCTTGAGCACAGCGTGTCCGATCCTATCATCGACAGTTCGATTGCGGAACAATTAGTGTCGTAATGATGCTTTGGAATATTTTAATGAAATTTTCTCAATGCTTATTTCAGTACTCGCCAACTATTGGTTTCTGGTGATTGGTTGGTGTTGTTGTGTCTTCTGATGTACTTAATTACCGAAATTAATCCCACCAAATTTCAAGTCTGAGAGAAAATCATATTTGTGAGAAAACGCGTATGGTCCTCATGCTGTTTTTTCCATGGTCGAGACAAAACGCGATATACGCCATTTTGTTCAAAATCACAGTATAGGTACCGGCATGCTGAGTCCGACCATCCTATCATCGACAGTTCGATTTATGAACAATTCAGGTCGAATGATGCTTGGAATATTTTAATGAAATTTTTCTCAATGCTTATTTCAGTACTCTCAACTATTGGTTTCAGGTGATTGGTTGGTGTTGTTATGTTCTTCTGGATGTATTTAATTACCGATATTAATCCCACCAAATTTCAAGTCTGAGAGAAAATCATATATGGGTGAAAAAACACGTAAGGGGGGACCCTTACGCGTTTTTTCCATGGTCGAGACAAAACTCGATTTACTCGATTTTGTTCAAAATCACAGTATAGGTACTCCTGAGCATGCCGAGTCCGATCCTATCATCGACAGTTCGATTGCGGAACAATTAGTGGTCGTATTGATGCTTGGAATATTTTAATGAAATTTTTCTCAATGCTTATTTCAGTACTCGCCAACTATTGGTTTCTCAGGTGATTGGTTGGTGTTGTTATGTTCTTCTGGATGTACTTAATTACTGAAATTAATCCCACCAAATTTCAAGTCTGAGAAAATCATATTTGGGGTGAGAAAACGCCAGAAGGGTCCCCCTACGCTTTTTCCATGGTCGAGACAAAACGCGATATACGCTATTTTGTTCAAAATCACAGTATAGGTACTCCTGAGCATGCCGAGTCCGATCCTATCATCGACAGTTCGATTGCGGAACAATTAGTGGTCGTAATGATGCTTGGAATATGTTAATGAAATTTTTCTCAATGCTTATTTCAGTACTCGCCAATTATTGGTTTCTCAGGTGATTGGTTGGTGTTGTTATGTTCTTCTGGATGTACTTAATTACTGAAATTAATCCCACCAAATTCCCCAAGTCTGAGAGAGAAAAATCATATTTGGTGATAGAAATGTATGGGTCCCCCTTACGTTTATGGTCGAGACAAAACGCCATATACGCCATTTTGTTCAAAAATTACAGTATAGGTAATTCTGAGCATGCCGAAACCGGGACAGTAATCATCGACAGTTCGATTGCGGAACAATTAGTGGTCGTAATGATGCTTGGAATATTTTAATGAAATTTTTCTCAATGCTTATTTCAGTACTCGCCAACTATTGGTTTCTCAGGTGATTGGTTGGTGTTGTTATGTTCTTCTGGATGTATTTAATTACCGATATTAATCCCACCAAATTTCAAGTCTGAGAGAAAATCATATATGGGTGAAAAAACACGTAAGGGGGGACCCTTACGCGTTTTTTCATGGTCGAGACAAAACGCTATATACGCTATTTTGTTCAAAATCACAGTATAGGTACTCCTGAGCATGCCGAGTCCGATCCTATCATCGACAGTTCGATTGCGGAACAATTAGTGGTCGTAATGATGCTTGGAATATTTTAATGAAATTTTTCTCAATGCTTATTTCAGTACTCGCCAACTATTGGTTTCTGAGGTGATTGGTTGGTGTTGTTATGTTCTTCTGAATGTACTTAATTACTGAAATTAATCCCACCAAATTTCAAGTCTGAGAGAAAATCATATATGTGTGAAAAAACACGTAAGGGGGGACCGTTACGCGTTTTTTCTATGGTCGAGACAAAACGCGATATGCGCGATTTTGTTCAAAATCACAGTATAGGTACTCCTGAGCATGCCGAGTCCGATCCTATCATCGACAGTTCGATTGCGGAACAATTAGTGGTCGTAATGATGCTTGGAATATTTTAATGAAATTTTTCTCAATGCTTATTTCAGTACTCACCAACTATTTGTTTCTCAGGTGATTGGTTGGTGTTGTTATGTTCTTCTGGATGTACTTAATTACTGATATTAATCCCACCAAATTTCAAGTCTGAGAGAAAATCATATATGGGTGAAAAAACACGTAAGGGGGGACCCTTACGCGTTTTTTCCATGGTCGAGACAAAACGCTATATGCGCGATTTTGTTCAAAATGACAGTATAGGTACTCCTGAGCATGCCGAGTCCGATCCTATCATCGACAGTTCGATTGCGGAACAATTAGTGGTCGTATTGATGCTTGGAATATTTTAATGAAATTTTTCTCAATGCTTATTTCAGTACTCGCCAACTATTGGTTTCTCAGGTGATTGGTTGGTGTTGTTATGTTCTTCTGGATGTATTTAATTACCGATATTAATCCCACCAAATTTCAAGTCTGAGGGAAAATCATATATGGGTGAAAAAACACGTAAGGGGGGACCCTTACGCGTTTTTTCCATGGTCGAGACAAAACGCGATTTACTCGATTTTGTTCAAAATCACAGTATAGGTACTCCTGAGCATGCCGAGTCCGAACCTATCATCGACAGTTCGATTGCAGAACAATTAGTGGTCGTAATGATGCTTGGAATATTTTAATGAAATTTTTCTCAATGCTTATTTCAGTACTCGCCAACTATTGGTTTCTCTGGTGATTGGTTGGTGTTGTTATGTTCTTCTGGATGTACTTAATTACTGAAATTAATCCCACCAAATTTCAAGTCTGAGAGAAAATCATATTTGGGTGAGAAAACGCGTAAGGGTC
>NW_024712007.1:90000-105423 GCF_018991925.1 Homarus americanus | reverse complement strand
CAGTGTGTGTACAGTAATAGACACCCATTCACCAGTGCGTGTACAGTAATAGACACCTATCTACCTACCTGTGTGTACAGTAATAGACACCTATTCACCGGACCAGTGTGTGTACAGTATTAGACACCTATTACCTACCAGTGTGTGTGTACAGTAATAGACACACCTTACATAGATGATACTGACACCTATTCACTATAACCTCTCACAGTGTGTGTGTACAGTGGGTTACATTGCCTATTCACCTACCAGTGTGTGTACAGTAATAGATAACACCCACGCCTACCAGTGTGTGTGTACGTAATAGACACCCATTCACCCAACACCAGTGTGTGTACAGTAATAGACACCCATTCACCCACCAGTGTGTGTGTGTGTACAGTAATAGACACCCATTCACCGACCACAGTGTGTGTGTACAGTAATAGACACCCATTCACCCACCAGTGTGTGTGTACAGTAATAGACACCCATTCACCCGCCAGTGTGTACACAGTAATAGACACCCATTCACCCGCCAGTGTGTGTGTACAGTAATAGACACCCATTCACCCACCAGTGTGTACAGTAATAGGCACCCATTCACCGACCAGTGTGTGTACAGTAATAGACACCATTCACCCACCAGTGTGTGTACAGTAATAGACACCCATTCACCCACCAGTGTGTGTACAGTACACACCCATTCGGCCCACCAGTGTGTGTACAGTAATAGGCACCTATTCACCACCAGTGTGTGTACAGTAATAGACACCTATTCACCCACCAGTGTGTGTACAGTAATAGACACCCATTCACCCACCAGTGTGTGTGTACAGTAATAGACACCCATTCACCCACCAGTGTGTGTGTACAGTAATAGACACCCATTCACCCACCAGTGTGTGTGTGTACAGTAATAGGCACCCATTCACCCAATTGTGTGTACAGTAATAGACACCCATTCACCCACCAGTGTGTGTACAGTGGCTGACACCCATTCACCCACCAGTGTGTGTGTGTACAGTAATAGATAACCCATTCACCCACCAGTGTGTGTACAGTATACCCAGGTTCCACCAGTGTGTGTGTACAGTAATAGACAATCTTCGTTCACCACCAGTGTGTGTGTACAGTAATAGGCACCCATTCACCCACCAGTGTGTGTGTGTACAGTAATAGACACCCATTCACCCACCAGTGTGTGTGTACAGTATTAGGTAATCTATTCACCCACTGTGTATACAGTAATAGGCACCCATTCACCCACCAGTGTGTGTACAGTAATAGACACCCATTCACCCGCCAGTGTGTGTGCTGTGCAATAGACACCCATTCACCCACCAGTGTGTGTGTACAGTAATAGGCACCCATTCACCCACCAGTGTGTGTACAGTAATAGACACCCATTCACCCACCAGTGTGTGTACAGTAATAGACACCCATTCACCCACCAGTGTGTGTGTACAGTAATAGACACCCATTCAACACCCACCAGGTGTGTGTACAGTAATAGACACCCATTCACCCACCACAGTGTGTGTGTACAGTAATAGACACCCATTCACCCACCAGTGTGTGTGTACAGTAATAGACAATCTATATTCCACAGTGTGTAAGCAGTATTAGATAATCTATTCACCAGTGTGTACAGTAATAGACACCCATTCACCCAACACCAGTGTGTGTGTACAGTAATAGACACCCATTCACCCACCAGTGTGTGTGTGTGTACAGTATGTGGGCACCCATTCAACTGTGTGTGTGTACAGAAATAGACACCCATTCACCCACCACAGTGTGTGTACAGTAATAGGCACCCATTCATTCACACCAGTGTGTGTACAGCAATAGACACCCATTCACCGACCAGTGTGTGTACAGTATTAGACACCCATTCACCCACCAGTGTGTGTACAGTAATAGACACCCATTCACCCACCAGTGTGTGTACAGTAATAGGCACCCGCCAGTGTGTGTGTGTGTACAGTAATAGACACCCATTCACCCACCAGTGTGTGTGTGTACAGTATTAGACACCCATTCACCCACCAGTGTGTGTACAGTAATAGACACCCATTCACCTGCCAGTGTGTACAGTAATAGACACCCATTCACCCACCACAAGGTAGTGTGTGTGTTGTAATAGACACCTATCACCCACCAGTGTGTGTACAGTAATAGACACCCATTCACCCACCAGTGTGTACAGTAATAGACACCCATTCACCGACCAGTGTGTACAGTAATAGACACCACCACCCACCCAGTGTGTGTGTACAGTGTAAGGGCACCTATTCACCACCAGTGTGTGTACAGTAATAGGACACCCATCTACCAGTGTGTGTGTACAGTAATAGGCACCTGTCACCTATACCAGTGTGTGTACAGTAATAGACACCCATTCAATGACCAGTGTGTGTACAGTAATAGACACCCATTTCACCCACCAGTGTGTGTGTGTACAGTATTAGGCACCCATTCACCCGCCAGTGTGTGTACAGTAATAGACACCCATTCACCCACCAGTGTGTGTGTGTGCCAGTAATAGACACCCATATTCACCTTACCAGTGTGTACAGTAATAGACACCCATTCACCGACCAGTGTGTGTACAGTAATAGACACCCATTCACCCACCAGTGTGTGTGTACAGTAATAGACATTCCATTCACCCACCACCAGTGTGTGTACAGTAATAGGCACCCATTCACCCACCAGTGTGTGTGTGTACAGTATTGGCACCCATTCACCCACCAGTGTGTGTACAGTAATAGACACACCCATTCACCGACCAGTGTGTACAGTAATGGCACCCATTCACCCACCAGTGTGTGTGTACAGTAATAGTAACCCATTCACCCACCACAGTGTACAGTAATAGGCACCCATTCACCCACCACCAGTGTGTACAGTAATAGGCAATCATTCACCGACCAGTGTGTGTACAGTAATAGACACCCATTCACCGACCAGTGTGTGTAGTAATAGGCACCCATTCACCCAATTGTGTGTGTACAGTAATATACCCACCACCCACCACAGTGTGTGTACAGTAATAGGTGCACCCATTCACCCACCACAGTGTGTGTACAGTAATAGACACTCATTCACCCACCAGTGTGTGTGTGTACAGTAATAGACACCCATTCACCCACCAGTGTGTGTACAGTATTAGACACTCATTCACCCACCAGTGTGTGTGTATTGTGCAATAGACACCCATTCACCCACCAGTGTGTGTGTACAGTAATAGACACCCATTCACCCACCAGTGTGTGTGTACAGTAATAGAGAGCCACCCACTACCCAATTAAAAGGTATTGACACCTGGTCACCCACCAGTGTGTACAGTAATAGACACCCATTCACCCACCAGTGTGTGTGTACAGTAATAGGCACCCATTCACCCACCAGTGTGTGTACAGTAATAGACACCCATTCACCTACCAGTGTACAGTAATAGGCACCCATTCACCCACCAGTGTGTGTACAGTAATAGACACCCATTCGCCACCCACCAGTGTGTGTACAGTAATAGACACCCATTCACCCACCACAGTGTGTGTACAGTATTAGGCACCCATTCACCCACCAGTGTGTGTGTACAGTAATAGACACCATTCACCCACCAGTGTGTGTGTGTGTACAGTAATAGCACCCATTCACCCACCAGTGTGTGTGTACAGTAATAGGCACCCATTCAAATTTGCAAAAGGTTGTGTGGACACTATTCACCCACCAGTGTGTGTACAGTAATAGACACCTTCCATTCACCCACCAGTGTGTGTGTACGGTAATAGACACCCATTCACCCACCAGTGTGTGTGTACGGTAATAGACACCATTCACCCACCAGTGTACAGTAATAGACACCCATTCACCCACCAGTGTGTGTACAGTAATAAGTAACCCATTCACCCACCAGTGTGTGTACGGTAATAGACACCCATTCACCCGCCAGTGTGTACAGTAATAGGCACCCATTCACCCACCAGTGTGTGTGTACAGTAATAGACACCCATTCACCCACCAGTGTGTGTGTGTACAGCAATAGACACCCATTCACCGACCAGTGTGTGTACAGTGGGCTTAGTGCACCCATTCACCCACCAGTGTGTGTGTACAGTAATAGACACCCATTCACCCACCAGTGTGTGTGTACAGTAATAGACACCCATTCACCGACCAGTGTGTGTGCAGTAATAGACACCCATTCACCCACCAGTGTGTGTGTACAGTAATAGACACACACCCATTCACCGGACTAGTGTGTGTGTACAGTATAAGCACCCATTCACCCATAATTGCGTGTGTACAGTACAGGCACCCATTCACCCACCAGTGTGTACAGTATTAGTAAATCTATTCACCCACCAGTGTGTGTGTACAGTAATAGACACCCATTCACCCACCAGGTGTGTGTGTACAGTAATAGACACCCATTCACCCTAGACCAGTGTGTGTACAGTAATAGTGCACCCATTCACCGACCAGTGTGTGTGTACAGTAATAGACACCCATTCACCAGTGTGTGTGGCCAGTAATAGACACCCATTCACCCACACCAGTGTGTGTGTACAGTAATAGGCACCCATTCACCCACCAGTGTGTGTACAGTAATAGACACCCATCTTCACCGACCAGTGTGTGTACAGTAATAGACACCCATTCACCCACCAGTGTGTACAGTAATAGACACCCATTCACCGACCAGTGTGTGTGTACAGTAATAGACACCCATTCACCCACCAGTGTGTACAGTAATAGGTAACTCATTCAACGCACCAGTGTGGCCAGCACAGGGCACCCATTCACCGACCAGTGTGCGCCAGTAATAGACACCCATTCACCCACCAGTGTGTACAGTAATAGACACCCATTCACCCACCAGTGTGTGTACAGTAATAGACACCCATTCACCGACCAGTGTGTGTGTGTACAGTAATAGACACCCATTCACCGACCACAGTGTGTGTGTACAGCAATAGAGACACCCATTCACCCACCAGTGTGTACAGTAATAGCACCCATTCACCCACCAGTGTGTACAGTAATAGACACCCATCTACACCGACCAGTGTGTGTACAGTAATAGACACCCATTCACCCACCAGTGTGTGTACAGTAATAGACACCCATTCACCCACCAGTGTGTACAGTATTAGGTACCCATTCACTTGGTTCAGTGTGTGTACAGTAATAGTGGCAACCCATTCACCCACCAGTGTGTGTGTACAGTAATAGGCACCATTCACCCACCAGTGCGTGTGTACAGTAATAGACACCCATTCACCTACACCAGTGTGTGTACAGTAATAGACACCCATTCACCCACCAGTGTGTGTACAGTAATAGACACCCATTCACACCGACCAGTGTGTGTACAGTAATAGGCACCCATTCACCGACCAGTGTGTACAGTAATAGACATCCATTCACCGACCAGTGTGTGTACAGTAATAGACACCATTCACCCACCAGTGTGTATATACAGTAATAGACACCCATTCACCGACCAGTGTGTACAGTAATAGGCACCCATTCACCCCGACCAGTGTGTGTACAGTAATAGACACCCATTCACCGACCAGGTGTACAGTAATAGACACCCATTCACCCACCAGTGTGTGTGTACAGTAATAGACACACCTATTCACCGACCAGTGTGTGTACAGTAATAGGCACCCATTCACCCGCCAGTGTGTACAGTAATAGACACCCATTCACCCACCAGTGTGTGTACAGTATCACCCATTCACCTACCAGTGTGTGTACAGTAATAGACACCCATTCACCCACCAGTGTGTGTGTGTGTGTAGATAGAAGAGAACTCAATCATATTGGGTGTGTGTACAGTAATAATCTTTTATTCACCCAAGTACAGTGTGTGTACAGACAGAGACACTCATTCACCTACCCAGTGTGTGTGTGTGTGTGTACAGTAATAGGACACCTATTCACTGGACCACAGTGTGTGTACAGTATTAGGCACCCATTCACCCACCAGTGTGTGTGCTGTAATATAGCACTCATTCACCCGCCAGTGTGTACAGTAATAGATACCCATTCACCCACCAGTGTGTGTGTACAGTAATAGTAACCCATTCACCCACCAGTGTGTGTACAGTAATAGTAACCTATTCACCCACCAGTGTGTGTGTACAGTAATAGACACCATTCACCCACCAGTGTGTGTGTACAGTAATAGTACCATTCACCCGCCAGTGTGTGTACAGTAATAGACACTCATTCACCCACCAGTGTGTGTACAGTAATATCACCCATTCACCCACCAGTGTGTGTGTACAGTATCAGAGACACCCATTCACCCACCAGTGTGTGTGTACAGTAATAGGCAACCCATTCACCGCCAGTGTACAGTAATAGACACCCCATTCACCCACCAGTGTGTGTACAGTATTGTAAGGCACCCATTCACCCACCAGTGTGTGTACAGTATTAGACACCCATTCACCCACCAGTGTGTGTGTGTGTGTGTACAGTAATAGACACCCATTCACCGACCAGTGTGTGTACAGTAATAGCACCCATTCTCACCGACCAGTGTGTACAGTAATACACACTCATTCACCTACCAGTGTGTGTGTACAGTAATAGACACCCATTCACCCGCCAGTGTGTGTACAGTAATAGGCACCCATTCACCCACCAGTGTGTGTGTACAGTATTAGACACCCATTCACCCACCAGTGTGTGTACAGTAATAGTACCGGTCGCAATCTACCTCAGGTGTGTACAGTAATAGACACCCATTCACCCACCAGTGTGTGTACAGTAATAGGGCACCCATTCACCCACCAGTGTGTGTACAGTAATAGGCACCCATTCACCCACCAGTGTAAAGGTAATAGACACCCATTCACCCACCAGTGTGTGTACAGTAATAGACACCCATTCACCGACCAGTGTGTGTACAGTAATAGACACCCATTCACCCACCAGTGTGTGTACAGTAATAGGCACCCATTCACCCACCAGTGTGTGTACAGTAATAGACACCATTCACCCACCAGTGTGTGTGTGGCTGTGCACAGAGACACCCATTCACACCGACCAGTGTGTGTACAGTGTATTGACACCCATTCACCCACCAGTGTACAGTAATAGGCACCCATTCACCCACCAGTGTGTGTACAGTAATAGCAACCCATTCACCGACCAGTGTGCGTACAGTAATAGACACCCATTCACCAGTGTGTGTACAGTATTGACACCCATTCACCCACCAGTGTGTGTACAGTATTAGGCACCCATTCACCTCACCACAGTGTGTGTACAGTACGGGCACCCATTCACCTAGACCAGTGTGTGTGCCAGTAATAGACACCCATTCACCCACCAGTGTGTGTGTACAGTAATAGACACCCATTCACCGACCAGTGTGTGTACAGTAATAGGCACCCATTCACCCACCAGTGTGTGTACAGTAATAGACACCCATTCACCCGCACCAGTGTGTGTGTACAGTATTAGACACCCATCACCGCCAGTGTGTGTACAGTAATAGGCACCCATTCACCGACCAGTGTACAGTAATAGACACCCATTCACCCGCCAGTGTGTACAGTAATAGCACCCATTCACCCACCAGTGTGTGTACAGTAATAGACACCCATTCACCCACCAGTGTGTGTACAGTATTAGGCACCCATTCACCCACTGTGTGTACAGTAATAGACACCCATTCACCGACCAATGTGTGTACAGGTCAGACACCCATTCACCCACCAGTGTGTACACAGTATTAGACACCCATTCACCCACCAGTGTGTGTGTACAGTAATAGACACCCATTTCACCGACCAGTGTGTACAGTAATAGACACCCATTCACCGACCAATGTGTGTACAGTAATAGACACCCATTCGCCAGTGTGTGTACAGTAATAGGCACCCATTCACCCACCAGTGTGTGTACAGTAGACACCCACTCACCCACCAGTGTGTGTGTGTGTACAGTAATAGGCACCCATTCAATTGTGTGTGTACAGTATTAGACACCCATTCACCGACCAATGTGTGTACAGTAATAGACACCCATTCACCCGCCAGTGTGTGTATTGCAATAGGCAATCATTCACCCACTGCCAGTGTGTACAGTAATAGGCACCCATTCACCCACCAGTGTGTGTGTGTGTACAGTATTGTGACACCATTCACCGACCAAGTGTGTGTACAGTAATAGACACCCATTCACCCGCCAGTGTGTGTACAGTAATAGGTACCCCATTCACCCACCAGTGTGTGTGTACAGTATTAGATACCCATTACCCACCAGTGTGTGTGCTGGTGCACATTAACCCATTCACCCGCCAGTGTGTGTGTACAGTAAGACACCCATTCACCCACCAGTGTGTGTACAGTAATAGACACCCATTCACCCACCAGTGTGTGTGTGTACAGTAATAGGCACCCATTCACCAGTGTACAGTAATAGCAACTACTTCCTACCCACCAGTGTGTGTACAGTAATACACCCATTCACTGACCAGTGTGTGTATGCCAGTAATAGAGCACTATTCACCGACCAATGTGTGTGTACAGTAATAGACACCCATTCTCACCCACCAGTGTGCAGTATAGTACCCATTCTACCGACCAGTGTGTGTACAGTAATAGATACCCATTCACCCACCAGTGTGTGTACAGTAATAGACATCCATTCACCCACCAGTGTGTGTGTACAGTAATAGGCACCCATTCACTGACCAGTGTGTGTGTACATTGGACAGACACCCATTCACCGAATTGCCAGTGTGTGTACAGTAATAGACACCCATTCACCCACCAGTGTGTACAGTAATAGACATCCATTCACCCACCAGTGTGTGTACAGTAATAGGCACCCATTCACCGGACCAGTGTGTACATTAATAGACACCCATTCAACAGACCACAGTGTGTGTACAGTATTAGACACCCATTCACCCACCAGTGTGTGTACAGTAATAGGCACCCATTCACCTACCAGTGTGTGTGTTGTAGTACGACACCCATTCACCCACCGTGTGTGTACAGTAATAGACACACCCATTCACCGACCAGTGTGTGTACAGTAATAGACACCATTCACCGACCAGTGTGTGTGTACAGTAATAGACACCCATTCACCCGCCAGTGTGTGTGTGTGTACAGTAATAGACACTATTCACCGACCCTCCCAGTGTGTGTACAGTAATAGACACCCATTCACCCACCAGTGTGTGTGTGTATTGTAATAGACACCCATTCACCGACCAGTAGTAATAGACACCCATTCACACCCGCCAGTGTGTGTGTAAGCAGTAATAGACACCATTCACCGACCAGTGTGTGTGTGTACAGTAATAGACACCCATTCACCCACCACAGTGTGTGTGTGTACAGTAATAGACACCCATTCACCCACCAGTGTGTGTGTACAGTAATAGACATCCATTTCACCCACCAGTGTGTGTACAGTAATAGACACCCATTCACCCACCAGTGTGTGTACAGTAATAGACACCCATTACCCGCCAGTGTGTGTGTACAGTAATAGACACCCATTCACCCACCAGTGTGTGTACAGTATTAGTAACCCATTCACCCACCAGTGTGTGTGTACAGTAATAGACACCCATTCACCGACCAGTGCGTGTGTACAGTAATAGGGCACCCATTCACCGACCACAGTGTGTGTGTACAGTAATAGACACCTATTCACCGACCAGTGTGTGTACAGTATTATAACTCATTCACCCACCAGTGTGTACAGTAATAGGCACCCATTCACCGACCAGTGTGTGTACAGTAATAGACATCCATTCACCACCGACCAGTGTGTACAGTAATAGACACCCATTCACCCGCCAGTGTGTGTGTACAGTAATAGACAACTACCACCCACCAGTGTGTGTACAGTAATAGACACCCATTCACCCACCAGTGTGTACAGTAATAGGCACCCATTCACCCAACACCAGTGTGTGTACAGTAATAGGCACCCATTCACCCACCAGTGTGTACAGTAATAAGCACCCATTCACCCACCAGTGTGTGTGTATTGTGTGCAATAGGCACCCATTCACCCACCAGTGTGTGTGTACAGTGCACCATTCACCCACCAGTGTGTGTACAGTATTAGACACCCATTCACCCACCAGTGTGTGTACAGTAATAGACACCTATTCACCGACCAGTGTGTGTGTGTACAGTAATAGACACCATTCACCGACCAGTGTGTGTACAGTATTAGTACTCCATTCACCCACCAGTGTGTGTACAGTAATAGACACCCATTCACCCACCAGTGTGTGTACAGTAATAGACACCCATTCACCGACCAGTGTGTGTGTACAGTAATAGACACCCATTCACCGACCAGTGTGTGTGTACAGTAATAGGCACCCATTCACCCGCCAGTGTGTGTACAGTAATAGACACCCATTCACCAAGCACCAGTGTGTGTGTACAGTAATAGACACCTATTCACCACCAGTGCAGTATTAGGCACCCATTCACCCAACACCACAGTGTGTGTACAGTATTAGGCAACTCATTCACCCACCAGTGTGTGTGTACGTAATAGGCACCCATTCACCCACCAGTGTGTGTACAGTAATAGGCACCTATTCACCTACCAGTGTGTGTACAGTATTAGATTGAATCTATTCACCTGGGCAATTGTGTGTGTGTGCTGTGCAATAGACACCCATTCACCCACCAGTGTGTGTACAGTAATAGACACCCATTCACCCGCCAGTGTGTGTGTACAGTAATAGGCACCCATTCACCCGCCAGTGTGTGTACAGTAATAGACACCCATTCACCCACCAGTGTGTGTACAGTAATAGGCACACATTCACCTGCCAGTGTGTGTATACAGTAATAGACACCCATTCACCCACCAGTGTGTGTACAGTAATAGACACCCATCCGATTACAGATACACCATTGACGTACTGTATAACTCTTAAGTCCGTCCCCCACCCTTCCAGTTCCCCTACCAGGTGTGTCCTAAATCTTCCTCTCCTCCTCACCCCCTACCACCTCCCCCTTCACCTTCTGGTTGTACTGACGCCACTACTGTATTGTACTGTATCCGCTTTGAGTGGATATACTGTATTTTATGTATTTATCTTCAGTAAATAAGAACGTAGGTTAAATATAGTTGTTTATATTTCAGGATTACTAATTAGTTTTGGTACATCACCTGTATTTTGACTCATGAAACCCTTGGGAAATTGACTGTAATCGATAGTTATTACCGGACAGGTGTACCCAGTGACACGCCTGCCCCCTGGTGATGGCGCGGTGAGATACCAGGAGGTGTGACGCGTTATCGTTCCTCTTTGTTATACGACGTCAGTTACACTTTTTGTTGACATCTTCATTCCTCCCTCCCTCCTCCCACACACACTACTGCTTCTCTGAGACACGTAAATATTTCTCACACAAACTAGTATCTTAGAACACATTTGACGAACTCACTTAAGAAATAGTAATTAATAAACTAGAAAAATTACCAGTTAGGGTTTTGGTCGTCTTTACTTACGAGAAAATGTTATATACGGGTTTTTAAGAATTCTCTCTCTTATGTTGAGAAGATCGTAAGTGTTATTTGACCTACTGCATGATGGGAGTTTTTTAATGTTTGGTTTATAGTGGAGTTCTTGTTTTATTTGTTTTGTGTGTTTGTTTTACGTCTGTTTATTTGTTTTGACATTTTGTCTGTTTGTTTTGTTCTTGCATCCAGTGACAAGCTTAAAATTTGGAGTCTGTTTTAACTTTAATCAACACCTGTAAGTAATAGTATAATAATAATGATAATAATAAAAACAAAATAATAATAATAACAATAATAGCAGCAACAACAACAACAACAACAACAACAAATAATAATAATAATAATAATAATAATAATAATAATAATAATAGCAGCAAATAAATAACAACAATAATAATAATAATAATAACAATAACAACAATAACACAACAATAATAACAGCAGCAATAATAATAATAATAATAATAATAATAATAATAATAATAATAATAATAATAACAATAATAGCAGCAAACAACAACAATAATAATATTAATAATAATAATAATAATAATAATAATAACACAGCAATAATAACAACAACAACAACAATAATAATAATAATAATAACAATAATAATAATAACAATAATAAAAATAACAATAATAATAATAATCTCGTCAGCATCTCCGTCCAAACTTGTTAGTGAGAGGAATGAGTCAGTCTTTAGGTGGTGACCAGGAAACGACCTTACTAGTAAATAGACCTTCTGCAGTAGTGTGTTTTACTTCTTCAGGCTGTCGAAAAAAAAATAGGAACCAGTTGTGATAATAAGAGTATTGTTATTATTTACCTGTATACACCTGACCTCCTCATTATAGTGTTACCTCATTATCTAAGAGTATTGTTATTATTTACCTGTATACACCTGACCTCCTCATTATAGTGTTACCTCATTATCTAAGAGTATTGTTATTATTTACCTGTATACACCTGACCTCCTCATTATAGTGTTACCTCATTATCTAAGAGTATTGTTATTATTTACTGTATACACCTGACCACCTCATTATAGTGTTACCTCATTATCTAAGAGTATTGTTATATTTACCTGTATACACCTGACCTCCTCATTATAGTGTTACCTCATTATCTAAGAGTATTATTATTATTTACCTGTATACACCTGCCCTCCTCATTATAGTGTTACCTCATTATCTAAGAGTATTATTATTATTTACCTGTATACACCTGACCACCTCATTATAGTGTTACCCATTATCTAAGTATAGTTTATTATTTACCTGTGTACACCTGACCTCCTCATTATAGTGTTACTCATTATCTAAGAGTATTGTTATTATTTACCTGTATACACCTGACCACCTCATTATAGTGTTACCTCATTATCTAAGAGTAGTTTTATTATTTACCTGTATACACCTGACCACCTCATTATAGTGTACCTCATTATCTAAGTATATTGTTATTATTTACCTGTGTACACCTGACCTCCTCATTATAGTGTTACCTCATTATCTAAGAGTATTGTTATTATTTACCTGTATACACCTGACCACCTCATTATAGTGTTACCTCATTATCTAAGAGTATTATTATTATTTACCTTTTTCACCTGACCTCCTCATTATAGTGTTACCTCATTATCTAAGAGTATTATTATTATTTACCTGTGTACACCTGACCACCTTATTATAGTGTTACCATTATCTAAGAGTATTATTATTATTTACCTGTATACACCTGACTCCTCATTATAGTGTACCTCATTATCTAAGAGTATTGTTATTTACCTGTATACACCTGACCTCCTCATTATAGTGTTACCTCATTATCTAAGAGTATTATTATTATTTACCTGTATACACCTGACCTCCTCATTATAGTGTTACCTCATTATCTAAGAGTATTATTATTATTTACCTGTATACACCTGACCTCCTCATTATAGTGTTACCTCATTATCTAAGAGTATTGTTATTATTTACCTGTATACACCTGACCTCCTCATTATAGTGTTACCATTATCTAAGAGTATTATTATTATTTACCTGTATACACCTGACCTCCTCATTATAGTGTTACCTCATTATCTAAGAGTATATATTATTTACCTGTATACACCTAACCTCCTCATTATAGGGTCATGTTTCAGTGATTGTTAGTTTTAATTTATTTTTGCTTACGTATTAAGTAAGTTTAGTAGACAGGTAACAGGTAGGTGATTAGTGACGTGGTTTATCTGGCTTGGGCGTTGTTCACCACACACACACACACACACACACACACACACACACACACACACACACACACACACACACACATTAGCATTCTTTTTATCGACAGTGTTCAGTAAGGCTGTGCTGTTTTTTTGACAGAGAGAGAGAGAGAGTCCTTCATGCTATTATTCTCATATGTGTGTCTGTCTGTCTGTCTGTCTGTCTGTCTGTCTGAGTAAGTAATTATCTATGAGTGTTTGTATGAGTTTGTATAAGTGAATTGAGTCACTGTTTCATAAAGGCTTCGGGTTCACGAGTCTGAATCTCTAGGGTTCGTGGTTCGGGAGGAGAGGCGACAGGAGTCTTGTGGGTAATACCTGAGATGGGAATAGTATTTCTTTGATGACGCCTGTGTAGATTCAGGTGTTACTGTAGCCATTATCATCATCATTAGTGGATTTTGAGTTGATTTTTAATATTCTTTGAGTGTAGAGTCTACTGTCTGCCCCTCCACCCGCTAGTGAGTCTTACCTGGGTTAGATCTCTCTTAGACTCTTTTAGACTCGAGGATCTACTCACTCAAGAGACAATGTAGTGCCACATACTTGATCACCAGTGTCATCATATGTGGTCCTGGTACCAACATGTGTTAACAGGAAGTAACCAACATATGTGGTAATTGTGCCATATATGTCATTTCCCAGTGTAATCATATGTGACCCAGTGTCAATGTGTCTGGCCTTCAGTGGTACTAATGCTACAAGGGGCGTGTGGCGTAGCACTCTCCCTCCCTCCCTTATTCATGAACTCTTGTCACACACACACACACTTGCACAGATGGTTTATACATAGTCAATGAGAAGATGATCCTAATTAATAGTTCACAGGTAAGGTACATAAGGTACAGTCCCCTTCACTAGTGCGTTTACAGGGGCTCGTCATATAGCCTAAGTATCCTCACTAGTGCGTTTACAGGGGCTTGTAATATAGTGAAGGAGACTGTGCCTAGGCTATATTACGAGCCCCTGTAAACGCACTAGTGAAGGAGACTGTAACTAGGCTATATTACGAGCCCCTGTAAACGCAATTAGTGAAGGAGACTGTGCCTAGGCTATTTACGAGCCCCTGTAAACGCACTAGTGAAGGAGACTGTAACTAGGCGATATTACGGGCCCCGTAAACGCACTAGTGAAAGAGACTGTAACTAGGCTATATTACGAGCCCCTGTAAACGCACTAGTGAAGGAGACTGTGCCTAGGCTATATTACGAGCCCCTGTAAACGCACTAGTGAAGGAGACTGTACCTAGGCTATATTGGGGCCCTGTAAACGCACTAGTGAAGGAGACTGTGCCTAGGCTATATTACGAGCCCTGTAAACGCACTAGTGAAGGATACTGTGCCTAGGCTATATAACGAGCCCCTGTAAACCACTAGTGAAGGAGACTGTAACTAGGCTATATTACGAGCCCCTGTAAACGCACTAGTGAAGGAGACTGTGCCTAGGCTATATACGAGCCCCTGTAAACGCACTAGTGAAGGAGACTGTAACTAGGCTATATTCAGCCCCTGTAAACGCACTAGTGAAGGAGACTGTGCCTAGGCTATATTACGAGCCCCTGTAAACGCACTAGTGAAGGACTGTACCTAGGCTATATTACGAGCCCCTGTAAACGC
>NW_024712007.1:72500-87500 GCF_018991925.1 Homarus americanus | reverse complement strand
ATTATATGTAGGTGTTATGGTGCCAGTGATCACCATATGTTGTGTGTGATAAAGGTGATGTCTCCACGCCTCGCTTACCAGGTGAAGGCGAGGCTAAGGAAGTCTTCTAGACCTATATTACCCTACTGTGTGCCCTGCCAACACACCCTCAACACACCCTCAACACAACCTCAACACACCCTCAACACAACCTCAACACAACACAACACATATCTAGAGAAATATTATTGTTTTTGATAACCTCTCTGTACTCTAAATACCTGAAGAAATCCCTAGTTAACATTCGCCATCCAACAAGGGTCAGGATTTTAACTGGTAGTGGTGGTGGTAGTGGTGGTAGTAGTGGTGGTGATAGTAGTAGCGGTGGTGGTGGTGGTGTGTACTATGGAAACGCCCACCGGCACTATGTACACACACACACACACACACACACGACCCTCCCATGTCTGTATGTCCATCTACTGTCATTTATTACTGGACACTGTTGTTGTTGTTGTTGCTGTGGTGGTTGTTATTGTTGTTGTTGTTGTTGTGAAAGAGATTAACTGAAGTGTTGTGTTGTGTTTTTCTTCTCCATATGTGTTGTGTGTTTTTCTTCTCCATATGTGTTGTGTGTTTTTCTTCTCCATATGTGTTGTGTGTTTTTCTCCTCCATATGTGTTGTGTGTTTTTCTTCTCCATATGTGTTATGTGTTTTTCTTCTCCATATGTGTTGTGTGTTTTTCTTCTCCATATGTGTTGTGTGTTTTTCTTCTCCATATGTGTTGTGTGTTTTTCTTCTCCATATGTGTTGTGTGTTTTTCTTCTCCATATGTGTTGTGTGTTTTTCTTCTCCATATGTGTTCCTATTCCCTGTTCCATATGTAACGAGGTGTTTTTATCCTGTGTGTTTTTGCAGCTTACACTCCATATGTGTCAATATTCTTTTATTTATATGTATCGTGGCACTCCCGTCACCACATGTGTTGTATTATGATTCCCATAACACATGAGTTGTACCTCCCATGTGTGTTATATTTATCATACCATATGTGGCTTGGTTCCCCCCCCCCCCATATCTTGTGACTTCCACTCCATATGTGTCAGCACTCTTCCACCCCATATGTTACATCTCCCACCCCATATGTGTAGTCACTCTCCCACCTCATATGTGTCATGACTTCCACCGCATGTGTCGTGATTTCTGATCCCCTGTGTGTCATGTGTGTTATTGGTCAACATATGGTGTGAATTTTACCAGAATATTCTCATAGCTGTGTCCCTCAAAGGTGTAGATGATCCTCAGTCCATATGTGTCGTGGTTCCCCAGCCAATATGTGTCATAATCTCCATTCCATATGTGTCATGTCTCCCCATACCATATGTGTCATGTCTCCCCATACCATATGTGTCATGTCTCCCTATACCATATGTGTCATGTCTCCCCATACCATATGTGTCATGTCTCCCCATACCATGTGTCATGTCTTCCCATACCATATGTGTCATGTCTCCCCATACCATATGTGTCATGTCTCCCCATACCATGTGTCATGTCTTCCATACCATATGTGTCATGTCTCCCCATACCATGTCATTTCTTCCCATTACCATATGTGTCATGTCTTCCCATACCATATGTGTCATGTCTCCATACCATATGTGTCATGTCTTCCCATACCATATGTCATGTTCCCATACCATGTCATGTCTCCGCATACCATATGTGTCATGTCTCCTCAAACCTATGTGTCATGTCTTCCCATACCATATGTGTCATCTACCATACCATATGTGTCATGTCTCCCCATACCATATGTGTCATATCTCCCCATACCATATGTGTCATCTACCATACCATGTGTCATGTCTTCCTATACCATATGTGGCATGTCTTTCCATACCATATGTCATCTGCTATACCATATGTGTCATGTCTCCCCATACCATATGTGTCATGTCTCCCCCATACCATATGTGTCATGTCTCCCCATACCATATGTGTCATGTCTCACCATACCATATGTGTCATGTCTCACCACACACATGTGTCATGTCTCCACATACCACATGTGTCATGTCTCCCCATACCACATGTGTCATGTCTCCCCTTACCATATGTGTCATGTCTCCCCTACCATATGTCATGTCTCCCCATACCATATGTGTCATCTGCCATACCATATGTGGCATGTTTCCATACCATATGTGTGTCATCTGCTATACCATATGTGTCATGTCTCCCCATACCATATGTCTGTCTCCCCATACCATATGTGTCATGTCTCCCCATACCATATGTGTCATGTCTCCCCCATACCATATGTCATGTCTCACCATACCATATGTGTCATCTCACCATACCACATGTGTCATAGTTCCCCATTACCATATGTGTCATGTCTCACCATACCATATGTCATGTCTCACCATACCACAAGTGTCATGTCTCCCCCATACCACATGTGTCATGTCTCCCCATACCATATGTGTCATGTCTCCCCATACCATATGTGTCATGTCTCCCCCATACCATATGTGTCATGTCTCCCCATACCATATGTGTCATGTCTCCCCATACCATATGTGTCATGTCTCATACCATATGTGTCATGTCTCCCCATACCATATGTGTCATGTCTCCATACCATATGTGCATGTCTCACCATACCATATGTGTCATGTCTCCATACCATATGTGTCATGTCTCACCATACCATATGTGTCATGTTTCCCTACCATATGTGTCATGTCTCCCCATACCATATGTCATGTCTCCCCATACCATATGTGTCATGTCTCCCCATACCATATGTGTCATGTCTCCATACCATATGTGTCATGTCTCCACATACCATATGTGTCATGTCTCCCATACCATATGTGTCATGTCTCCCCATACCATATGTCATGTCTCCCCATACCATATGTGTCATGTCTCCCCCATACCATATGTGTCATGTCTCCATACCATATGTGTCATCTACCATACCATATGTGGCATGTCTTCCCACATACCATATGTCATGTCTCCCCATACCATATGTGTCATGTCTCCCCATACCATATGTGTCATGTCTCCCCCATACCATATGTCATGTCTCCATACCATATGTCATGTCTCACCATACCACATGTGTCATGTTCCTTCACACCCCTTGGCAACCTACCCCCCCTTTCTTCCCCCCCCCACCCCCCTCCTCACCCTCCCTCTCCTCACCCTCAGTCCCTACCCCCTCATCTCCTCTCCCCTCCCCTCACCCCCCCCTCTCTCTCCCTCCCCCTCCCCTCCACCCCTCTCTCCCTCCCCTCCCCTCCCCCCCCTCTCTCTCCCTCCCCTCCCCCTCACCCCCCTCTCTCTCCCTCCCCTCCCCTCCCCACCCCCTCTCTCTCCCTCTCCTCCCCTCACCCCCTCTCTCTCCCTCTCCCTCCCCTCACCCCCCCTCTCTCCCCTCCCCTCCCTCACCCCCCCCTCTCTCACCCTCCCTCCCCTCACCCCCCACCCCCCTCTCCCTCACACTGTGTTTACTTCTGGGACGTGTTTACATATGGTGTTGTTTACTGTTGATCTGTTTATTGTCATCACGTGTTTGTGCGTCCCAGCTGTTGTTTGTTTATTGTCATCACGTGTTTGTGCGTCCCAGCTGTTGTTTGTTTATTGTCATCACGTGTTTGTGCGTCCCAGCTGTTGTTTGTTTATTGTCATCACGTGTTTGTGCGTCCCAGCTGTTGTTTGTTTATTTGTTTCTCTGTTGATCTTGTCTCTGGCGGAGGTCGTGTAGTTGTTGTTGTTGTTGTTCTCTCTCTCTCTCTCTCTCTCTCTCTCTCTCTCTCTCTCTCTCTCACAAGACTACTAATTCTCTTCCTCTTCCTCATTCTCCTCCTCCTCTTCCTCATTCTCCTCCTCATTCTCCTCCTCCTCCTCCTCCTCCTCCTCCAAATGATGTCGAATGGTATTATTTTCCTCCCGGTGTCAGAAGGTATTACTGTAGGTGTCAAGTAGAGTACCAATTGTCAGGTGGTGGAACGTCGGGTACCAGGTGGTGGAACGTCGGGTACCAGGTGGTGGAACGTCGGGTACCAGGTAGTGGAGCGTCGGGTGCCAGGTGGTGGAGCGTTGGGTACCAGGTGGTGGAGTGTCAAGTACCAGGTGGTGGAGCGTCGGTACCGGTGGTGGGCGTCGGGTGCCAGGTGGTGGAGTATCGGGTACCAGGTGGTGGGCGTCGGGTACCAGTTGGTGGAACGTCGGGTACCAGGTGGTGGAGCGTCAGGTACCAGTTGGTGGAACGTCGGGTACCAGGTGGTGGAGCGTCGGGTACCAGTTGGTGGAACGTCGGGTACCAGGTGGTGGAACGTCGGGTACCAGGTGGTGGAGTGTCAGGTAGCAGGTGGAGTATCAGGTACCAGGTGGTGGGAGTGTCAGGTACCAGTTGGTGGAGTATCAGGTACCAGGTGGTGGAGTATCAGGTACCAGGTGGTGGAGTATCAGGTAGCAGGTGGTGGAGTATCAGGTACCAGGTGGTGGAGTATCACGTACCAGGTGGTGGAGCGTCGGGTACCAGGTGGAGTATCAGGTAGCAGGTGGTGGGTATCAGGTACCAGGTGGTGGAGTATCAGGTACCAGGTGGTGGGTAGCAGGTACAGGTGGTGGAGTATCAGGTACCAGGTGGTGGAGTAGCAGGTGGCATGGTGGAGTATCAGGTACCAGGTGGTGGAGTATCAGGTACCAGGTGGTGGAGGCAGGTGGCAGGTGGTGGAGTATCAGGTAGCAGGTGGTGGAGTATCAGGTACCAGGTGGTGGAGTATCAGGTACCAGGTGGTGGAGTAGCAGGTGGTCTTGTTGCAGCGGCTGTGTTGTATGACAAGACCACACACACACACACACACACACACACACACACACTCTCATTAGACAGCAGAATCGAATGGCGTCAAATTATGTTGTAAAAGAAGACAAAAATATGAACAGATTTGGATTAATGGAGGAGGAGGTGACGTGTGTGTTGTGATGCAAGCCAGACTGTGTTGTGATGCAGAGCCAGACTGTGTTGTGATGCAGAGCCAGACTGTGTTGTGATGCAGAGCCAGACTGTGTTGTGATGCAGAGCCAGAGCGTGTGGAAAGGCCGACTGTTGTGATGCAGGGCCAGACTCAGGCAGATGCAGAGCGATGCAGGCCAGACTGTGTTGTGACAGAGCCAGACGTGTTTGATGAGCCAGACTGTGTTGTGATGCAGAGCCAGACTGTGTTGGTGGATGCAGAGCCAGACTGTGTTGTGATGCAAGGCCAGACTGTTGTGTGATGCAGAGCCAGACGGGCCAGAGCAGAGCCAGACTGTGTTGGGATGCAGAGCCAGACTGTGTTGTGATGCAAGGCCAGACTGTTGTGTGATGCAGAGCCAGACTGTTGTGTGATGCAACAGACTGTGTTGTGATGCAGAGCCAGACTGTTGTGTGATGCAGAGCCAGACTGTGTTGTGATGCAGAGCCAGACTGTTGTGTGATGCAGAGCACTGTGTTGTGATGCAGGCCAGACTGTGTTGTGATGCAGAGCCAGACTGTGTTGTGATGCAGAGCCAGACTGTGTGTGATGCAAGGCCAGACTGTTGTGTGATGCAGAGCCAGACTGTTGTGTGATGCAAGGCCAGACTGTGGTGATGAGCCAGACAGGTTGTGATGCAGAGCCAGACTGTGTTGTGATGCAGAGCCAGACTGTGTTGTGATGCAGGCCAGACTGTGTTGTGATGCAAGGCAGACTGTTGTGTGATGCAGAGCCAGACTGTGTGTGATGCAAGGCAGAGGGAGCCAGACTGTTGTGTGATGCAGAGCCAGACTGTTGTGGGATGCAGAGCCA
Organism: Homarus americanus; assembly: GCF_018991925.1. Classification (NCBI taxonomy): domain Eukaryota; kingdom Metazoa; phylum Arthropoda; class Malacostraca; order Decapoda; family Nephropidae; genus Homarus; species Homarus americanus. The sequence continues at coordinate 81,668 of NW_024712007.1, read as the reverse complement.
GACTGTGTTGTGATGGGGTGATGCAAGGCCAGACTGTGTTGTGATGCAGAGCCAGACTGTTGTGTGATGCAGAGCCAGACTGTGTGTTGTGATGCAGAGCCAGACTGTTGTGTGATGCAGAGCCAGACTGTTGTGGATGCAGAGCCAGACTGTTGTGTGATGCAGAGCCAGACTGTGTTGTGATGCAGAGCCAGACTGTGTTGTGATGCAGAGCCAGACTGTTGTGTGATGCAGAGCCAGACTGTGTTGTGATGCAGAGCCAGACTGTGTTGTGATGCAGAGCCAGACTGTGTTGTGATGCAAGGCAGACTGTGATGCAAGGCCATGTGTTGTGATGGCCAGACTGTGTATGCAGAGCCAGACTGTGTGATGCGCCAGACTGTGTTGTGATGCAGAGCCCGACTGTGTTGTGATGCAGAGCCAGACTGCTGATGCGCCAGACTGTTGTGGATGCAGAGCCAGACTGTGTTGTGATGAGCCAGACTGGTTGTGATGCGGACAGACGCGATGCCAGACTGTGTTGTGATGCAGACAGACTGTTGTGGTGATGCAAGGCCAGACTGTGTGATGCGCCGACTGTTGTGTGATGCACAGACTGTGTTGTGATGCAGAGCCAGACTGTGTTGTGATGCAGAGCCAGACTGTTGTGTGATGCAGAGCCAGACTGTGGTTGTGATGCAAGGCCAGACTGTGTTGATGGCCAGACTGTGTTGTGATGCAGAGCCAGACTGTGTTGTGATGCAGAGCCAGACTGTGTTGTGATGCAAGGCCAGACTGTGTTGGATGCAGAGTCAGACTGTTGTGTGATGCAGAGCCAGACTGTGTTGTGATGCAAGGCCAGACTGTGTTGTGATGCAAGGCCAGGCTGTGTTGTGATGCAGAGCCAGACTGTGTTGTGATGCAGAGCCAGACACTGTTGTGATGCAAGGCCAGACTGTGTTGTGATGCAGAGCCAGACTGTTGTGTGATGCAGAGCCAGACTGTGTTGTGATGCAAGGCCAGACTGGTTGTAGCCAGACTGTGTTGGATGCAGAGCCAGACTGTGTTGTGATGCAGAGCCAGACTGGGATGCAAGGCCAGACTGTGTTGTGATGCAAGGCCAGACTGTGTTGTGGTGCAAGGCCAGACTGTTGTGTGATGCAGAGCCAGACTGTTGTGTGATGCAAGGCCAGATTGTTGTGTGATGCAGAGCCAGACTGTGTTGTGTGATGCAAGGCCAGACTGTTGTGTGATGCAGAGCCAGACTGTGTTGTGATGCAGAGCCAGACTGTTGTGTGATGCAAGGCCAGACTGTTGTGTGATGCAGAGCCAGACTGTATTGTGATGCAGGGCCAGACTGTGTTGTGATGCAAGGCCAGACTGTTGTGTGATGCAGAGCCAGACTGTGTTGTGATGCAAGGCCAGACTGTGTTGTGATGCAAGGCCAGAGAGTGTTGTGATGCAAGGCCAGACTGTTGTGTGATGCAAGGCCAGACTGTTGTGTGATGCAGAGCCAGACTGTGTTGTGATGCAAGGCCAGACTGTGTTGTGATGCAGAGCCAGACTGTGTTGTGTGATGCAGAGCCAGACTGTGTTGTGATGCAAGGCCAGACTGTGTTGTGATGCAGAGCCAGACTGTGTTGTGATGCAGAGCCAGACTGTGTTGTGATGCAAGGCATGTGCTGTGAGCCAGACTGTGTTGTGATGCAAGGCCAGACTGTTGCGTCACCACTATACACATCCTTCACTCTTGGTCAGCTGGAAGACCTTGATACTGTGTGAGATGGTTTCAGTCTCCATATGTGTGTTGTATTGTTGTTGTTATTATTATCGCTATTGTTGTTGTTATTATCGTTATTGTTGTTTTGTTATTATTATTGTGGTTTTTTTATTATTATTATTGTTGTTATTATCGTTATTGTTGTTTTGTTATTGTTATTATTGTTTTTTATTGTTGTTTTGTTATTATTGGTGTTATTATCGTTATTGTTGTTTTGTTGTTATTATTGTTATTTTTTATTATTGTTGTTGTTTTTATTATTTATCATTATTATCGAGTTTTTAAAGTGAACAAGAAAATAGTGGTTTACTTGATCGTTTCTAGAGCCAGGTAGTCGCCACACAGGTGTTCCGTCATTAGTGAAGGTGAGGTAACCCGCCACTCACCAGGTATAAGGTACACCTTTGTTATTCAGTCACCACTCTCCTATTCTCCTCTTCCATAGTACACATACATACATACATACATACATACATACATACATACATACACCGTCATGTACTGTATTCTGAATAAGTTGCTGTAGCTTACCTGGACTGATACACTAATTAATACAGTGACTAATTAACCTGAAAAAAGAGGAAGAGGAGAAAGATAAACAGAAAGAAGGAACAATAAAAAGACGATAAAGAAGGAAAACAAAGGAAAAAGAGGAAGAACAGGAGGAGGAGGAGGAGGAAGAGCGTTTAAATACAGCTCAATGAATTATTCTATTACAGGTGTGGGTGATATAGGTCACGGTGTCCGGACATACCTGAAGGAATTAAAACCTTTACTAATTTTCAAGAGCTGTGGTATTTTTCTGACATTTCCCGGAGTGTGTGTGTGTGTGTGTGTGTGTGTGTGTGTGTGTGTGTGTGTGAACTTTTAAAAACATTGCTAAGGTTTATTTTAATTGAGAGAGAGAGAGAGAGATAGAGAGATATATATTTATGAATCTTTAAAACAATTTCTGGGTTTTTAATTGCTTGATAGATAGATAAATAAAGAGAGAGATAAGTCAATTGCAAAAGTACTCCTCTTTTACGTGCGTGAGAGAGAGAGAGAGAGAGAGAGAGAGAGAGAGGGGGCAGTTATCAGGTAAAATACGGCTGCAAATTTACGTTTACCTGAAGGTTTATTCCTCGTTAGGTAGCCAGGTAGACCTTTTTTTTTACTTTACGTTAAGAGATCATTTTGACGTAAGTTTGTTTAAGAATCCTAACTGAGGTGTGTTGAGGCAGGTGTGGGAATAATTATGATTTGAAAAGACTTATACAGGTGTGTGTGTAATAATAATTAACGGTTTATTAATGGAGTTGCAGCCGGTGGCCGAAAATATACAAACTTACATTTGACTTAGACATAATGATATGCGTTGAATACATTTACAGGGCTGTACAGTACATAAATCAGGAGTTTATTATTTTAACAATAGATGGGATGGTGCTGTTCTTATATTCTGCGGGCTCTATGGGCTGAATTTTGTTGTAGTGGCGGACTGCGCGTGGTGGGAAGCTGCCGGTGGCAGGAGGTGGCGATGACGAGGATAGTGCAGTAGTCCACTGCCAAATCCTGCTAGTGCTTGGTGGTGGAGGTCACTGAGGGATGGCATTTCCAGGGTGGAGAGAGCGTTGGTGTAGCCGGAGTAGTCTGCGCCGAGCATGATTCTGCAGGCCATTTTCTGTACCTACTCTAGCCGACGTTGTTGGGTAGAGTTGAGAGAAGACGACCAGGCTGGTGACGCATACGTTAGTTTGGGGAGAATAAAGGCGTTGTAGATGGTGTGTGTGTGTTACCGCATACCTGTAAACACCTGTTATTGTTGAATACCTGCACAGCCAGCACATGTCTTTATCGTGCACGTGTCCGCTATATACAGGGTGTACAGGTGTGTGGTTGTCGCTTTACCTTAGCGCATACCCCCTCCACACACCCTTTAAACGAAGAGACCCCAAAAAATCACTACCAATTTCTCGTACGAAGTTGGTGAATATCCTTATATAAAAAAGCCTGTTATTGACAGCTTCGTATACAGTATCTAGAATGTTGATACAGCGAGAATAATGAAATAAATTAATGTTTGTGGTTAATTTATTACACAGTGTGGAAGATGGTTAGGTTAGGTCAGGTCAGGTCAGGTTAGGTCAGGTCAGGTCAGGAGCACTTATTTTACCTATTTCATATATGGTTAGGTTAGGTTTAGTACACTTTTTTTCCTACTTCACGTATGGTTAGGTTAGGTTTAATACACGTTTTTTTTCCTATTCCACGTATGGTAATGAGGAAAATTGTAATGAAAGAAGGTATAAAAGCCACAACAAACACACATCCACCACGTTAAAAATATCCATCAGTCAAGTCATGCCAGGTAGAATTTTTGACTGACTATAAAACCCACCTGAAATTAGTTACCTGTCATAAATAGTTTCCATGTTAGTTCATTATATTGAGGAATGTTTGGTTGTGTAGGAAAATACAACTTTATATAACATAATTTTATAACCAATCGTTGTGTAGGAATTCCACTTATTACAGTAATTATTTCATGTGATTTATTTGGTTATTTCAGTAATTGTTGTGTTTAATGTTGGATGATACAGGTGTGGTGATTGAGGGTTGTGGTGGTGGTTGAGGGTTGTGTTGGTGGTGGTTGAGGTTGTGGGTGGTGGTGGTTGAGGGTTGTGGGTGGTGGTTGAGGTTGTGGTGGTGGTTGAGGGTTGTTGTGGTGGTTGAGGTTGTGGTGGTGGTGGTGGTGGTTGAGGGTTGTGGTGGTGGTGGTTGGAGGGTTGTGGTGGTGGTGGTGGTTGAGGTTGTTGTGGTGCTGGTGATTGAGGTGGTTGAGAGTTGTGGTGGTGGGGGTAATTGTGGTGGGTGGTAGAGGGAGGAAAGGAGATAATTGTAGTGGGTGGTGGTGGTTGAGGGGGGGACAACAGCTGTGTAAAGGTGATCTCATCCTCCCTACACCTGTGGAAATACAATCACAGGTGTGCCAGTGTTGTATTGTTAATTAACTCCACTAACGTAATATAAATTTACACAGGTGAGTTATAATCGTAGACAGTTTACACAAACAAATACCAGACCGACTTTAATGTATATAGGACTCAGTATGGCGGTGCATAATAATGATTTATAGTTAATGTTCAGTCACAGTAAAAATTCTCTCGACACTTGGTGGTATGTACAGTCGGCTGCAGTTCTACCTGGTACACTGGCTGGTCCATTTTTGAGATGTGGCAGATATGTGGAATGTTTATCTGGTAGTGGAGTGTAGTGTAGTGAGTGTAGTGTAGTGTAGTGTAGTGTAGTGTAGTGTAGTGAGTGTAGTGTAGTGTAGTGAGTGTAGTGAGTGTAGTGAGTGTAGTGTAGTGTAGTGAGTGTAGTGTAGTGTAGTGTAGTGAGTGTAGTGAGTGTGTGTGTAGTGTAGTGAGTGAGTGTAGTGAGTGTAGTGTAGTGTAGTGTAGTGAGTGTATGGTGTAGTGTACCACCGCTGTGACGTAGGCGTTTTGGGTGTCAGTTTTTATAAGTCAATATATGTGAGTGTGTTTGTGAGTTAAAGTGTATTTGTAAACTGATGTGTCTCCAACCTACACACACACACACACATTCCATCCGCAAATTAATTTTCCTATTTCCATGATGCAGGAATTCATTTGTTCATCATCCTATATTAAATAAATAATAACAGCACAAAATTCATATATCTTGTAATTTTTTATTTTTTATTTTTATTTTTTATTTGACTTTATTTTTTCCAATTACATTATTGATCGCGAGCTTCCTCCTCTTCATCTTCTTATCTCTGACGTCACCCTATCACTGACGTCACAAGTCGGAGGTAACCAATCAGAGGCGAGATGTATAATTCTGATAAGATTCAACAAGTTTCAGCCAATGACAGTCGACAGGTGTGGTGTATGTACTGTAATTACCTGGAGGGGAATTTCCAACGAGGTTTTAAAAGGTGATTCACTGTGTATGCATTGTTGCGTCAAAAATATAATCCTGTGACGCCAAAAAGAGTAATGAGGTTTGTAAGGTGTTTTGGTTCTCAGAAATGGTTCAGGACAGGAGTTTAATGGTGTGTGTGTGTGTAAATAATAATAAATAATAATTAACGGTTTTTGAAAATTCTGCAGCCCGAAGGCTGAAAATATCCATTGGACATAAATGACTTATTACATACATTGGTGGTTTAACAAAAGCCTTCATTAGAGAAAGGTAAAGGAACATACAGAACATACAGATTAATGTAGGTGTTGAACAGCAAACTCGTAGTGTAGTAACTCCTCCCAGATGGTGTTAGGAGGAACTCACGTGGTGGCAGTTCCTCAGATGGTGTTATGAGGGACCTGGCGTGGTGTAGCAGTTCCTCAGATGGTGTTATGAGGGGCTCACGTGGTGTAATAACTCCTCCCAGATGGTGTTATGAGGGGCCTCACGTGGTGTAGTAACCCTCACAGATGGTGTTATGAGGGGCCTCAGTGGTGTAGTAACTCCCTCTGATGGTGTTATGAGGGCTCACGTGGTGGTACCTCACAGATGGTGTTATGAGGACCTCACGTGGTGTAGTAACTCCTCACAGATGGTGTTATGAGTGGCCTCACGTGGTGTAGTAATTCCTCACAGATGGTGTTATGAAGGGCCTCACGTGGTGTAGTAATTACTCACAGATGGTGTTATGAGGGACCCCATGTGGTAGTAACTCCTCACAGATGGTGTTATGAGGGACCTCACGTGGTGTAGTAATTCCCTCACAGATGGTGTGATGAGGGACTTGACGTGGTGTAGTAATTCCCACATATGGTGTTATGAGGGACATGTGGTGTAGTAATTCTCACAGATGGTGTTATATGAGTGAGGTTGTCCCAGGCCTTCCTATCGTAGACGGATTAACACATCGGTGGTTGTTGTTGTCTCGCGGGGGCCGTTATCACTGGTACCTGGGACCTCACTGTGTGAAGGTTAACTTGGGTACGACTGTTACTGTTGAGTTGTTCTCACTGACTTAAGCACTGTTCACTGTTCACCTCTTTTAACAATGGTTCCGTTCCTTTCCTAAATGAAATTGTAACTTCTGGCGAGAACGTGTTGATATTCCGGTGGGGAGGAGGGTTCAGGGGAGGGGGTTGGTATGGGCCAACTTATTGTTGACCTGGCTGCTCCGAGAGGAGCGCCAGGTACGTCTTGACCCTTCGGTGGTCAAGGATGTGTGTGTGTGTGTTTGAATCTGCCTGTGTATGTATATCTGTATGTATGTATATATGTAAGTATGTATGTATGTATGTATGTATGTATGTACGTGTGTGTGTGTGTGTGTATTTGAATCTGCCTCTGTATGTAAATATGTATATATGTATGTATGTATGTATGTACGTATGTTTGTGTATGTATGTGTGTCTACCCAGCAGTAATTTGGAACCTGGATGTTAATCGATTTGCGGATCGTATTCCGGGGTAATGGTTAGCCAGTGCAGTTGGCGAGTTGTCCGGTCTTCTCGGACTATTCCTTGACACTGGGTCATGCAGCTCGTTAACTCAGGGTGTGGTTGTTGTGTTGGCGACAGCTTCTACCCTGAACACTGGGTCATGCAGCTCGTTAACTCGGGGTGTGGTTGTTGTGTTTACGACAGCTTCTACACCTTAACACTGGGTCATGCAGCTCGTTAACTCAGGGTGTGGTTGTTGTGTTGGCGACAGCCTCTACACCTAAACACACTGGGCAATGCAGCTCGTTAATTCAGGGTGTAGTTGTTGTGTTGGTGACATCTTCTACACCTTAAGCACTGGGTCATGCAGCTCGTTAACTCAGGGTGTGGTTGTTGTGTTGGCGACAGCTTCTACACCTTAAGCACTGGGTCATGCAGCTCGTTAACTCAGGGTGTGGTTGTTGTGTTGGCGACAGCTTCTACACCTTGAACACTGGGTCATGCAGCTCGTTAACTCAGGTGTGGTTGTTGTGTTGGCGACAGCTTCTACACCTAAACACTGGGCAATGCAGCTCGTTAATTCAGGGTGTAGTTGTTGTGTTGGTGACAGCTTCTACACCTTAAGCACTGGGTCATGCAGCTCGTTAACTCAGGGTGTAGTAGTTGTGTTGGTGACAGCTTCTACACCTTAAGCACTGGGTCATGCAGCTCGTTAACTCAGGGTGTAGTAGTTGTGTTGGTGACAGCTTCTACACCTTAAGCACTGGGTCATGCAGCTCGTTAACTCAGGGTGTAGTAGTTGTGTTGGCGACAGCTTCTACACCTTAAACACTGGGCAATGCAGCTCGTTAATTCAGGGTGTGGTTGTTGTGTTGGTGACAGCTTCTACACCTTAAGCACTGGGTCATGCAGCTCGTTAACTTAAGGTGTGGTTGTTACACGAGGGCCAACTATTATTTGTGTGCGTCTGTCTGTCTGTCTGTCTGTGTCTCTTAAATTATATATAAACTATCAAATTATTTACCATTGAGAGTCAGCAAGTAATTAATTGTTTATTTCTTTTACCTGAAGTCTTAGTTAATTAATCAATCCACAATTAACAAGGAAGAAAATAAGTATCGGGTTAAGGAGGATTAGGTTGGGTAGAAGAAGAGGTTAGGTTAGGTTAGGTTAGGCAGGCTTGCTGGGTTAGGTTGCTAGGTTAGGTTGGGTTGGAGGTTAGGTTGGTTAGATTAGGTTAGGTTAGTTAGGTTGGGTTGGTAGGTTGGTTAGATTAGATTAGGTTAGGTAGGTTAGGTTAGATTAGATTAGATTAGATTAGGTAGGTTGGGTTGGTGGGTTGGGTTGGTTAGATTAGGTTAGGGTTAGGTTGGGTTAGGGTTAGTTAGGTTAGGTTAGATTAGATTAGATTAGATTAGATTAGGTAGGTTAGGTTAAGTGTGTACTCAGATCACAAACACCGCTCAATACACACTTAAGTCAACACTCTGACCTAGATTACCCTTTCCCTCAAGAGTATCTCCGCACAAGTCACCACACCTGCCACTTCACCTGTGTCAATGGAGAACAAGAACACACCTGAAGCTGTGTTTTGTGTTCCTAATTGACTTTTTCACCTGTTCACTGTCGCCGTACACCTGTGAGTCTCTCTCCTTCCCTCCTTCCCCCTACCCTCCTTCCCCCTCCTTCCTCCTCCTTCCCTCCTTCCCTTCCTTCCTTCCTTCCTTCCACCTCTCTCCCACTCTCCTTCTCCTTCCTCTTCTCCTTCCTTCCTTCCTTTTCCTCCTTTCCTTCTCTCCTCCCTTCTCCTTCCCTTCTCTCCCTACTCATTTAAATACATTGTGTTTTAAATAGTTGAGGAAGTAACAGGAGGAGGAAGACGTGGATGATGATGAGGAGGAGGAGGGGAAGGAGGTGAATGAGGAGGCAGAAGAGGCGGAGGAGGATTAAGACAAAGAAGAAGAGGAGGTGGGGGAGGAGAACGACGAGGAAGAAGAA
>NW_024712007.1:65000-70000 GCF_018991925.1 Homarus americanus | reverse complement strand
GAGCTCTGTTACCGCATTCTACCTGGAGCTCTGTTACTCGCATTCTACCTGGAGCTCTGTTACCGCATTCTACCTGGAGCTCTGTTACCGCATTCTACCTGGAGCTCTGTTACTGCATTCTACCTGGGCTCTGTTACCGCATTCTACCTGGAGCTCTGTTACTGCACTATAGACCACGCGAGCGCTCTCTCGCTAGTTCCTCACGACATATTCCTGGAGTCAGTTCCTGGGCGCTAAATTAAGGTTCCTCGCCCCCACCTCATCCTCTTCCCCGCCTCGCTCCCCCCACCTCCTCGCCCCCCCTGCATCCCCACCTCCTCGCCCCCTCGCCTCCTCTGCACCTCCCTCCCCCCGCACCTCGCCCCCACACCTCCTCGCCCCCCCACCTCCTCGCCCCCCCCGCACCTCCTCGCCCCCCACCACCTCCTCCCCCCACACCTCCCTCCCCCTACCACCTCCTCGCCCCCCCCACCTCCTCGCCCCCCTCACCTCCTCGCCCCCCCCGCACCTCCTCGCCCCCCACCTCGCCCCCCCACACCTCCTCGCCCCCCCACACCTCCTCGCCCCCACATCTCGCCCCACCTCCTAATTTTAGCCTCTTCGACCACAGCGGCCAAAGGCGTGTTATTACCCTATTAAGATTCATGGTGGTTGTCACAGGCAGGTGAGGTGAGCTGGGGCTATAGGAGGAGCTGGAGGAGGGGGATGAAACACTTTCTACCTACATTGTTTACGTTGCTAGAAGTCACGAGACGACCTTGGAGTGAGTATAATGGGTGTCCCCCTTTTCCGTGTCCTACGCTGGCCTGACATATTTACCTGTCCTTACTACACCTGCATCATTTACACTGTCTTATTCACCTCATCTTTATTTACCTGTCCTTATTCACTACCTTTATTTACACCTGTCCTATTCAACACCTGCATTATTTACACCTGTCCTTATTCACTACACCTTTATTTACACCTGTCCTATTCACCACACCTGCATTTTACACCTGTCCATACTCACTACACCTGTCATTCCTTATATTTACACCTGTCCCTCACTACACCTGTCATATACACCACCTGCATTATTTACACCTGTCCTTACTACACCTGTCCTTATTCACCACACCTGCATTATTTACACTGTCTTACTCACTCACCTGTCATATTCACCACACCTGCATTATTTACACCTGTCCCACTCACTACACCTGTCCTTATTCACACACCATTATTTACACCTGTCCTACTCACTACACCTGTCCTTTTACCACACCTGCATTATTTACACCTGTCCTTACTCACCACACCTTCATTATTTACACCTCTTACTCACCACACCCTTTATTTACACTTGTCATATTCACCACACCGCATTATTTACACCTGTCCTACTACACCTGCATTGTTTACAACTGTTGTATTAAATAGGTTGATTCTGTTGATGAACTTGTTGGTTAATACAATAGGGTGAAAAGGGTCAAAGTCAAACCACAGGGTGAGAAAGGGTCAAAGTCAAGGCCACAGGGTGAGAAAGGGTCAGGTCAAGGCCACAGGGTGAGAAAAGGTCAAAGGCCACAGGGTGAAAGGGTCAAAGTTCAAGGCCACAGGGTGAGAAAAGGTCAATGATTCGACTCGGTAAAACACTTAAGGCGAGCATCAGAGACCTCATACGACACACACACACCTCGAGGACCACCTACAACTGCTGTTATAAAGTTCATCTTCAGCCACTTCTCCCCCTCCCTTCCTTCCTTCCCCCTCTTGCATATCAGAGTGGCAACTTGGACGTACAAGTATGGCCCAAAATACCTGAGTACCTGACAATATATCTATCTACCTGTGGCTTGTATAACTTACGTCAGAATAACACGGACCAAAAAAAAAAATATTCTGTTATACAGAAAAGAATTTATAAGTTGACGTGTCCTTCACTTACTACATAACCCTTAAGTAGATGCTAGATAAGTGTTATAAGTTACTACATACACGGGAAGATCTACACACACACACACACACACACACACACACACACACACACGCGTTTTTTATCGTAACTGTATATATTAATAACAGATGTATGGTAAAACCCCCATTTAACGGAATATATGGAAAGATAGTCCGTTATATCGAAGGTCCGTTAGATGTGAAACCTCCCTTTAACGGATTATATGGAGAAGTCCGTTATATGGAGGTTTCACTTATAAATTACACCTTATATAATGGCCAGGTAAAGAACAATATATTAACCTCGTTATATAATACCTGTTGTGTGTTTGTTGGCTCTGTTGACTTGTTCTGTTAATGTCACCGTTTGTTCCTGTTTAAATATCCTCTCAACAGGTAAACGGTCAAGCTAACAGTAGAGTCTCAGCGTAATATTGTTTCCATTCTATTCCTCCCTCGTCTTGAAACTTCTGTCAGTGATTAAGGTTAGGTTAGGTTTGGTGAAGTTTGGTGATTTTGATTTGATTTGGTTTGGTTTAGGTTTTGGTTTAGTTTTGGTTGGTTTGGTTTGGTTTGTTGGTTTGTGGTTGGTTTGGTTTGGTGGTTGAGTTTGTTGGTGAAGGTTGATTGTTGCTGCTGCTGCTGTGCATTGAGTGGTGGTGGTGGTGGTATTAAGTAGTGTTAGTATGCTGTTGCTTCTAGGTAAGTAGGTAAATAGTGTTGGTTTGTTTGGTTTGGTTGGTTGTTTGTTTGGTTTGTTGCTGCTTTAAGCTAGTTAGGTAGGTTAATTAGTTAGTTAGGTTTGGTTGTTGGTTTAGGGTAAGACATACTGTTTCATTATCTAGGGTCCTCCCTCACACACCTTACCTGGGGTGTGAGGGAGGTAACAAATAAAGTAGTCCAACCATCATTAGTTTTCTCTCATTACCAGCCGATTATTAGTGTGGTAACCCTTGTTGTTAGTGATAGTGATGGTGGTAGTAGTTGTATTTATTGTGAATTGTAGTAGTGGTAGTATTTGTGTAGATTTAGTGGTAGTAGTGATGTTGTTGTTAGTATTAGTGTTAGTGATATTGTTATTGTTGTTGTTGTTATTGTTATTTATTGTTAGTAGTATTGCTGTTGTGTAGTAGTAGTAATAGTGAATAGTGTAGTGGTGGTAGTAGTATTATTGTTTTTATTGTTGTTAGTGGTGTTGCTGATGGTAGTGGTAGTGGTGAATATTGTTATTGTTGTTGTTGTTTATTTATTGTTATTTGTTGTTGTTTTTTGCTATTTGCTGTTATTTATTTATTGTTGTTGTTATTTGTTGTTGTTGTTCTATTTATTTGTTGTTGTTGTTGTTGTTGTTGTTATTTATTTGTTGTTATTGTTGCTGTTGTTGTTGTTGTTATTTTATTGTTGTTGTTGTTGTTATTGTTTTATTTTTTTGTTATTGTTATTGTTATTGTTGTTATTTATTGTTGTTATTTGTTATTTATTTGATTGTTATTGTTGTTTTTATTTATTGCTATTTGCTGTTTATTTATTTATTTATTTATTGTTATTATTTTTTTTTGTTTATTGTTATTTGTTGTTGTGTTATTTATTTATTTGTTGTATTATTTATTGTTGTTGTTATTTGTTGTTGTATTGTTGTTTTTGTTGTTGTTGTTGTTGTTGTTGCTATTGCTGTTGTTTGTTGTTTATTGCTGTTATTTGTTGTTATTGTTGTTGTTGTGTATTTGCTGTTGTTTTTGTTATTGTTGTTATTTATCTACTTGCTGTTATTTGTTGTTGTTATTTATTGTTATTTATTTATTTGTTATTTATTTGCTGTTATTTATTTATTGTTATTTGCTATTTATTTATTTATTTATTTGTTATTTATTTATTTATTTATTTTTGCTGTTGTTATTTGTTATTGTTGTTATTATTTATTTATTGTTATTATTTACTGTTATTGTTGTTATTTATTGTTATTTATTGTATTGTTAGTGTTATTTTTTATTGTTATTATTTATTATTTATATTTATTGTTATTTATTTGTTATTGTTATTTATTGTTATTTATGCTGTTATTGTTATTATTGTTATTATTTATTTATTATTTGTTGCTATTACTGTTATTGTTGTTGTTGTTATTGTTGTTATTGTATTTATTTATTGTTGTTATTGTTGTTGTTGCTGTTGCTGTTATTTGTTGTTGTTGTTGTTGCTGTTGCTGTTATTTGTTGTTGTTGTTATTTATTTGTTATTTATTTGCTGTTGTTGTGTTTTGTTGTTGTTATTTGTTGTTATTTATTTGGTTGCTGTTATGTTATTGTTGTTTGTTGTTGTTGTTGTTATTTATTTGCTATTTGCTGTTGTTTTTTTGTTGTTGTTGTTGTTGTTTTTTATTTGCTGTTGTTATTGTTGTTGTTGTTGTTTTTTATATTTGCTGTTGTTGTTGTTGTTATTTTTTGTTTGTTGTTGTTGTAATGCCGTGCGTGTGAGTATATTTCTGTCTACATGTCTGTTGTGTGTCTGTGCTGTTCGCTGTGTGTGTATGTTTGGGTAGACGCGTGTGTGTAAATGTTTGATTGTGTGTGTGTGTCTGTGTGTGTGTTTCTCACTACTCCCCATGTGCATGCTTATGCATGTTAAGTTCATGTGTGTGTGTGTGTGTGTGTGTATGTTTATTAATGTACCTTTGTGTTTGTGGTTGGTTACTTTTACCCGTGTAGGTGTGTTTATAATAGATTGTGGCACGTGTGTGTGTGTGTGTATATGTATGTGGGTGTGTGTGTATATGTGTGTCTGTGTGGTAGAGGGGTGGGTGGGGGTACAGGTATATTTTCTACATACCTGCACATTCCCCCACACACACACACACACACACACACTGTTGTCCTCCTACTCTTTGTCCCTCGTTCAACTATTGTTTCAGACACTACTTATGCAAGAGTTCGAGATATATAAATAATTACTTCACAAACTTCATAACACAGGCACCACAGTTGGTGTTTGATTAAATGTGTGTGTGTGTGTGTGTGTGTGTTGGTGTGTGTGTGTGCTGAAAGGCAGAGTAAGTTCTGTATGGT
>NW_024712007.1:27500-60000 GCF_018991925.1 Homarus americanus | reverse complement strand
CTATCTATCTATCTATCTATGTGTCTGTTTGTTTGTGCATCATAGCCTCACATATAAAGGGTAAATATCACATTTATCTTGGTTAAATATGTTATCGTGACGGTGGCTCAGAGGTGGCTTTATTGTGCCGGTGTGGCTCATTGTGACGGTGTGGCTCTATTGTGACGGTGTGGGTTTCATTTCAGACGGTGTGGCTCTATTGTGACGGTGTGGCTCCATTGTGACGGTGTGGCTCTATTGTGCCGGTGTTCTATTGTGCCGGTGGCCCCATTGATTTGCGTGGCTCTATTGTGACGGTGTGGCTCTATTAGACGGTGGGCTCTATTGTGACGGTGTGGCTCTTCAGGTGCTTATTGTGACGGTGTGGTCTATTGTGACGGTGTGGCTCATTGTGACGGTGTGGCTCTATTGTGCTTGTGGCTTCTATTGTGCCGGTGTGGTCTCTATTGTGACGGTGTGGCTCCATTGTGACGGTGTGGCCCTATTGTGACGGTGTGGCTCTATTGTGACGGTGTGGCTCTACAGATGGTGGCTCTATTGTGATGGTGTGGCTCCTATTGTGACGGTGTGGCTCGTGGATGGTGTGGCTCTATTGTGGTAGGTGGCTCCCCATTGTGCCGGTGTGGCTCTAGGATGGGGTGTGGCTCTATTGTGACGGTGTGGCTCTATTGTGACGGTGTGGCTCTATTGTGATTTGGTGTGTGGCCTCATTGTGATGGTGTGGCTCTATTGTGACGGTGTGGCTCATTGTGACGGTGTGGCTCTATTGTGACGGTGTGGCTCAGTGGTGGGCTCTATGGTGACGGTGTATTGTGATGGTGGCCTCATTGTGCCGGTGTGGCTCATTGTGCCGGTGTGGCTCTATTGTGACGGTGTGGCTCTATTGTGACGGTGGTCTATAGACGGTGTGGCTCTATTGTGATGGTGTGGCTCTATTGTGACGGTGTGGCTATTGGACGATGTGGCCTCTATTGTGACGGTGTGGCCAGACGATGTGGCTCTATGTGACGGTGTGGCTCATTGTGACGGTGGCTCTATTGTGCCGGTGTGGCTCTATTGTAATGTGGTTCTATTGTGAGGCAGTGGCTCATTGTGATCCTGTACTTATGACGCTGCCTAGTACTGTGTTGGTTCTAATTTATGGTCATTATACCTGTAATCAAGTTATTGTACCTGTATCTTCACCTGTACTTGTACCTGTATGTGTAATTGCAGTTTCACTTGTATTTACACCTGTAATTAAGCTTGCATATACACCTGGATGTGTTTATTCTTTTCCATACAGTACATCTACACCTGTACTTGTATCTATTGTACACCTGTAAAAATACCTCTGCATTTACCTGTCTTCTCACCTGTGCTATTGATTCCGAAGAGCTTTAATGAATTACTAACTACCATATCATTCAAAACAAAACACTAGCTATTTTTTATCATAATATCTATTTACAATATTACTAGCGCTATTTTTTACCCCTAGTGTTTACTTTTATTACAGGAAAAAAAAATAGCAATAATAACACCTTTTTTTTCCTATTTTGTTTGAGTAGTTTCCTTCTATTAACTATTAAGACTCTGTAGTAGTTTGTTATCACGTATTTAAAGTTTATTGGAGTGTTCTAAATTTAGCATCTATCATTATTCTGTTCCAATGTTATCAGTAGGTGTTCTGGCGTTACCTGAGCGAGAGGAGGGGAGGGTGTTGGTAGGGGGTGAGGGAGGAGGAGGTGAGGGGATGAGGAAGTGGAAAGGAGAAGGTGGAGGAGAGGAGTGAGAAGGACAGGAGAGGAGAGGAATGAGGAGAGAGAGAAGGAGGAAAGTAGTGAGGGGTGAGGTTAGGACAGACAACAGTAAGCTCCCAGGTTAGGACAGACTATGCCATTGAATTAAGTGCGTTGGTAACTATCACTTGAGCGAGACGTGGACAATCAGCGCTCAAGTGTCTGTCTTTGTATTCCAGTAACAAGCGCAGTCAAGGCCCAGAAACACACCGGAATTTACACCTTTCTTTTATAAGTGTCTCAAGTGTATCAAGTGTCTCAAGTATTTATGAAGTCAAGTATATCAAGTTATATCTAAGTGTCTCAAGTGTATATTTAGGTGTCAAGTGTCTCAAGTTATATCTAAGTGTCTCAAGTGTATGTATGTGTCTCAAGTGTATATTTAAGTGTCAAGTGTCAAGTGTCTCAAGTTATATCTAAGTGTCTCAAGTGCGTCAAGTGTATCAAGTGTCTCAAGTGTATATTTAGGTGTCAAGTGTCTCAAGTTATATCTATGTCTCAAGTATGTATGTGTCTCATGTATATTTAAGTGTCAAGTGTCTCAAGTTATATCTATGTCTCAAGCGTGTCAAGTATATCAAGTGTATCAAGTGTCTCAAGTGTATCAGGTGTATCATGTCTCAGGTGTATCAAGTGTATCATGTCTCAGGTATCAAGTGTCTCAGGTGTATCAAGTGTATCAAGTGTCTCAAGTGTATCAGGTGTATCAAGTGTCTCAGGTGTATCAAGTGTATCAAGTGTATCAGGTGTATCAAGTGTCTCAGGTGTATCAAGGTATCAAGTGTATCAGGTGTATCAAGTGTATCAGGTGTATCAAGTGTCTCAGGTGTATCAAGTGTATCAAGTGTCTCAAGTGTATCAAGTGTCTCAAGTTTATCAAGTGTCTCAAGGTATTATGTATCAAGTGTCTCAAGTGTATCAGGTGTATCATGTATCAGGTGTATCAAGTGTCTCAGGTGTATTAAGTGTATCAAGTGTCTCAAGTGTATCAGGTGTATCAAGTGTATCAGGTGTATCAAGTGTCTCAGGTGTATCAAGTGTATCAAGCGTCTCAAGTGTATCAAGTGTATCAAGTGTCTCAAGTGTATCTAAGCTGTCTCAAGTGTATCAAGTTATATTGAAGTGTTTAAAACAAATATCTCAATGATAATGATTTGTGGAATGTTTATATTACGAGCCCCTGTAAACGCACTAGTGAAGGGGACTGTACCTAGGCTATATTACGAGCCCCTGTAAACGCACTAGTGAAGGACTGTACTAGGCTATATTACGAGCCCCTGTAAACGCACTAGTGAAGGGACTGTACCTAGGCTATATTACGAGCCCCTGTAAACGCACTAGTGAAGGGGACTGTACCAGCTATATGACGAGCCCTGTAAACGCACTAGTGAAGGGACTGTACCTAGGCTATATGACGAGCCCCTGTAAACGCACTAGTGAAGGGACTGTACCTAGGCTATATGACGAGCCCGTAAACGCACTAGTGAAGGAGACTGTACCTAGGTTATATGACGAGCTCCCTGTAAACGCACTAGTGAAGGACTGTACCTAGGTTATGTGACGAGTCCCTGTAAATGCCTGGGGGCGAAATATAATAAAGTAATAATAATTATAAAGAACCATTAAGAAATATAAACAAATAAAAAAGTATCAATGGTGGGAATTATTTTGTTTTTGTTTACGGGGCATTAGCCCACCCAGGCACAGGTCACTAACCCACATCAGGCCTAGGGGCGAAAATGTAATAATAATAATAAATATAATAATAATAAAGAACCATTAAGAAATGCAAAATGAAAAAATCAAGTGAGAAACAATATATGTATGTTGTTTTGTCAATATTAAGATAAACAATTGAGACCCTGCAATTGTGTGTAAATGAGGCAAAGTCAGATCATCAACCTGGGACTTGGTCACATATGGCAGCAGAGTCTACCATTAGACAACACATTATGCTTCCAATATCTTCCCAGGCGGTAGTACCTCCTGTGTGGTACCACCTACTACCTGGTGAATGACTTACGTGATGTTCTGTTCTGAGAGGAATTGTGCGAGATTGTTTAGTTAAGTAAAGGTGTTTCAATTGTTGTATAGTAAGATAATTTTGTTGTTGTTGTGGTCTATTATCATGGTAGACAGACATACATTCACGAGGTTGGTAGGGTGGGGTTAAGACGAATAGTCATTGGATCAAACTAACCTAACCTAACCTAACCTAACCTAACCTAACCAACCAAACCTACCTTTCTAACCTAACTTCCCTAACTCAATCCAACCTAACCTAACCAAAGAGCATAAGGGTGTTTAGTCATCAGGTGAAATAAACTACAGGTGACCATTTTTTCCTTCACTACATTGGTATGAATATTCGCCAATACACGAGGCGACTCCTAAACATTGTGATAATGCTTGAGGAGGTACAGACACGTCTCAATCATGTTCACTCAACTTGTAAACGTGTTAAGGCAAAGGTGAGGAATTTTTATTACGAGACGGGACAAGTTAATACCCGTTGATGCGATGGATGTAGGAAAAAAGTCACAGGGGAAGAAAGTATCGGCAAAAAATCAAGGGTAAAAGTTAGTCATAGAAATAAGTCACATTACTTGACCTAACAAAACTAACCTAACCTAAATGCTGTTGATTTTATTACCTTACTCGTTAATGGTATTTATATAAATTGTAACTTTTTTTCTGTGACTATTTCTGCATATTACTTTTCCTATCCCAAATTGTGACTTTTTTTTTTTCATTCACCGATACGACTTACCAGGTACAGATTTTCTTCACATTTACATCAAAACAAAATTTACTCAACACGTGTATTTGTTTGTTTACATTCAGCCACGTGGGAGGGTAACAGATGATCTTTGTTTACAGTTGAGAGTAGAGTAATGCTGATGTTAAGCCAAGGAAAAGTAAACAGTGTTGTTGTTGTCGGGTTCTTATTAGTACTATTGTCTTTGTTGTTGTTATTATATTTACCCTGTGTTAGTATTATGAATGTTCGGGGTGGTGGAGCGTTTTAACTTCAGTTTGTTTAGACGTTTTGCTACTTCAAATTCTTCTACTAAGTCAGTGGGAAGGGGGGCTGGTAGGTAAGCAGGAAAGTGGTTGTGTCAAGCCGGGGGAGCGTCTGGCATATAGTAGCGAAATGGTTATTTGATTGCTCAGCTGCGTCAACATTAGTGAGATGGCTAAGGAGGAAGGGGGTGTGTCTTGTTTTAGTCCAGGGTTCTTAAGCTTACCATACCATTGACTGATGTTGGTCTGCCTCAGGTGTTGCAATTTGGTTGGGGAGTGAGACTTCTTTGCAGTGTGTTAATGTATTTCGCGGATGACTCGGTTGCGAAGGGACCTGTAGTGGTTGTGGTCATTGAGATAAAAGGCGCTGTCTCTCTGCCGCATAAGTCTTATGATCCGAGGTGTGATCCAGGGCAAGTCAGCTGGGTGAGATCTGACGGACTTCTCGGGGAAGAAGTGGTGGTGAACTTCCGTGGTGGTGTTGGTATAATTTATCCATTTGGTGTCCACGTCATCCACATTTAGTACTTCAGTCCAGGGATGGTGAACTATCCACTGCCCGAAGAGACGCACTGCAGAGTCAATAATCGGCCTGTAGGTCTTGATGTAGGGGCTCTGTACTTGAGTGGGAGTGGCAGCTGGGGACCAGAGCACTGATAGGTGTGTGTTACACCCGATAGGAGGCATTGGTTGAGGTGGTTGGTACTGGTACGCTAAGTCAAGGGTATTTTGACCGTGTATGGGGAAGTTTACAACTTGTGATAGTGACAGCTGGTCTTGGATATCTGTGGTGTTAATTTCATTATAATCCCCACATAGTACTAGCTTGGCACATGGGTACCTAACTCTGAGGTGTGGGTGATTGATAAGAGTGTCTCTGGTTGGGACAGGCGCAGATGGTACACACAGATTATGATAGAAGCAGTGTGGCGGGGTGGGCCGGTGACAACAGGTATACATAATGCCTCCATCACGGGACTAGAACATCCAGGCGTGACGGGCGTAGGTCATCTTGACAGAAGAGGCACCCCCCCCCCCCCATCCATGTGAACGAAGGTGATGAAAGAGTTGATATCCCTCAATATGGCAAGTTTCAGGCACAATTTGCCAAGCCTCACATATGGCAACGACGATCGCAGTGACTGACCTGACTGTGGTTGCCGACTCGCCAAATGTATTAGGTAGGGAAGTGACGTTGGAGAGCAGTAACGGGTGGTCAGACCATATCCTTGGATCTTCAGTGTAATGGTACGGTCTGTCAGGGGTGGGTGTCTCTGGTATCCTAGTGGAGGTGATGGTCCTAATGGGCTTTTGTTTATGACGGCCCTGTCTACGGCTGCCAGCATGGAATATGTTCAGTGACTTGAGTCGCGCGATAACACTGCCATCAGGATAACCGTTCCCACGCTTTAGATGGTACAGCGAGCGTCGGGAGTAAGTGAGTGGTGGCCATCTGTTGTGGGTGGACGGAAGTGTTTGTCCCCGGTGTGTGTATGTGTGTGTTCAGTGAGTGTCTGTATGTTTGAATCAATGTATGTGTGTGTGTGTGTGTGTTGAATGAGTGTCTGTTTGTTTGAATCAGTGTGTGTGTAAATAATAATAATAATTAACGGTTTATTGAAAGAGCTTGGCAGCCAGAAGGCTGAAAATATACAGTTACATATTTGGGGAATGGGTTTCGAATTACAAATAATATACAAGTAACATAAGTGACACAAATAAGACATATAATAACTAAATGGGGAAAAGCTCAAACTACAGTTCATTTCAACATAGTGACAGTGTTGAGGTAGTTGGACTGGGCTGTTCTTATAGCGATCAGTTCGTGCACGTATGGGCTGGATGCGGTTGTGGTGTCGAACAGCAATTCTCGGACTAGGGATCTCAGGTGGTAGTAGGAGCGGTGTCGGGGATGGTGTAAACTTCTTACCAAATTTGCAGATGAGGCCGTGGTGATGGTCAGTGAGAGTCAGGGTCAGTGTGTGTGTGTGTGTGTGTGTGTGTGTGTTGAATGAGTGTCTGTTTGTTTGAATCAGTGTGTGTGTGTGTGTGTGTGTGTGTGTGTGTGTTGAATGAGTGTCTGTTTGTTTGAATCAGCGTGTGTGTGTGTGTGTGTGTGTGTGTGTGTGTGTGTGTGTGTGTGTGTGTGTGTGTGTGTGTGTGTTGAATGAGTGTCTGTTTGAATCAGTATGTGTGTGTGTGTGTGTGTGTGTGTGGCTGTGTGTGTGTGTGTGTGTGTGTGTGTGTGTGTGTGTGTGTGTGTGTGTGTGTGTGTGTGTGTGTGTGTGTTGAATGGTGTCTGTTTGTTTGATGTTATGTGTGTGTGTGTGTGTGTGTTGTGTGTGTGTGTGTGTTGAATGAGTGTCTGTTTGTTTGAATCAGTATGTGTGTGTGTGTGTGTTGTTGTGTGTGTGTGTGTGTGTTGAATGAGTGTCTGTTTGTTTGAATCAGTTGTGTGTGTGTGTGTGTGTGTGTATCGGTGATACAACGTAAAAACATTTCTTAAACGAGAGATAGAGCAGCAGCAGCACCGGACAGATTAAGGTTTACTGAGTTTAAAATTAGAGAAAGAAAGCGAGAGAGAGAGAGACAGACAGACAGACAGACAGAGAAAGAGAGAGAGAGAAAAGACAGAGAAAAACAGACAGACAGATGAAAGTGACAGACAGACAGACAGTGAGACAATGAAAGAGTAAGCTGAAGGGGGAGAATCTGCTTTGTTACAGAGCAGTTCAGTCAACAACCACCAGGGGTTCGTTCCTGCATTCGCTAACCCTTCCTCCCTTTCTCCCTTCCTCCCTTCCCCCTTCCCCTTTTCCCCAGTCATCCCTCTCTTCCTCTACCCAATTCCCTCTTTTACCTTCCATCTTATCTTCTCCCTTTCTATCTTTCTCCATTCGTCTTTCCTCTATCCTCATCTTCCTCAACCTCTTCGCCTCCAACATCACACCACTATCATCACCACCACCATCATCACCATTACCACCATCATCACCACCATTACCACCATCACCATTCCACCATCACCATCACCACCCATTACCACCATCACCACCACCACCACCAATACTATCACCACCACCACCACCTATCACCACCATCACCACCACCATCACCACCACCATCATCACCACCACCATCACCACCATCATCACCACATCACCATCATCACCACCATCATCACCACCACCATTACCACACCATCACACCACCATTACCACCACCATTACCACCACCATCCCACCACCATCATCCCACCATCACCACCACCATCACCACCATCACCACCACCATCTACCACCATCACCACCACCATCTCACCACCATCACCACCACCATCACCACCACCATCACCACCATCATCACCACCACCATTACACCACCATCACCAACCATCATCACCACCATCACCACCAACATCACCACCACCATCACCACCATCATCCACCACCATTACCACCACCATCACCACCATCCATCACCACCATCACCACCACCACCATCACCACCACCATCACCACCACCACATCACCACCACCATTACCACCACCATTACCACCACCATCACCACCACCATCATCACCACCACCACCACCACCATCACCACCATCCACCACCATCACCACCACCATCATCACCACCATCACCACCACCATCACCACCATCATCACCCACCACCATACCACCACCATCACCACCACCATTACCACCACCATCCCACCACCACCATCCCACCACCATCACCACACCACCATCATCACCACCATCCACCACCATCATCACCATCCACCATCATCACCACCATCACCACCATCACCACCATCATCACCACCACCATTACCACCATCACCACCACCATCACCACCACCATTACCACCATCACCACCACCACCACCACCATCACCACCATCACCACCATCATCACCATCACCACCATCATCACCACCATCACCACCACCATCATCACCATCACCACCACCATCATCACCACCATCACACCACCATCACCACCATCATCACCACCACCATTACCACCACCATCACCACCACCACCACCACCATCACCACCACCATCACCACCACCATCACCACCACCACCATCATCACCACCATCACCACCACCACCATCACCACCACCATCCCACCACCATCACCACCACCATTACCACCACCATCACCACCACCATCACCACCACCATCACCTCACCACCACCATCACCACCACCATCACCACCACCATCCACCACCATCATCACCACCATCACCACCATCACCACCATCATCACCACCACCATTACCACCACCATCACCACCCACCATTACCACCACCATTACCACCACCATCACCACCACCATCACCACCACCATCATCACCACCATCACCACCATCATCACCATCACCATCATCACCACCATCCCACCACCATCACCATCATCCACCACCATTACCACCATCACCCACCACATCACCCACCATCACCACCATCACCATCACCACCACCATCACCACCACCATCACCACCATCATCCCATCCTCACCATCACCACCATCATCACCACCACCATCACCACCACCATCACCACCACCATCACCACCATACCACCATCACCACCACCATCACCACCATCATCCACCACCCATCACACCACCATCACCACCACCATCACCACCATCATCACCACCACCATTACCACCACCATCACCACCATTACCACCACCATCACCACCACCGTCTCAATGATATTAAGGAAGAAAAAACATTTTATTACCAATCATTTTCAAAAACATTCTGAGACGCCCACAACTGACGCCCACAACTGACGCCCACCGAGACCTTCCATATATTCTTTCAATTCTTCTCTTCCTCCTATGACCATTTTGTGTTCTGAGACTTATTTCCTATATCACGTTGTCTACAGTACAGTGTGTCCTCGACTACTGGTCCTTAGAACACCTGTAGTCATTTAATCAATACCTGTAGCATCATTTAATCAATACCTGTAGTCATTTAATCAATACCTGTAGTCATTTAATCAACACCTGTAGTCATTTAATCAATACCTGTAGCGTCATTGATCTTCCTTTTAGGCGCTCCCGATCGCTGGAGGAATATAGGTGCACGATAAACTAGCCTGTGTACGTGGGTAAATTAAAATTAAATTAACTAAAGTCTAACACGCGATGAATCCCCGAACATCAGTTAAAGGGTAAACACACCTCGTCCTAGTGCTGATAATCATTTAATGGCGTCAAACAACAAATCATTTTGGTAATTTTTAGTTAGAAAATATTATCAGTTACCGCGTGACATATAACTGGGCGTTTTCTGTGACATAAGAGTGGACCTGTTAAAACCTAACCTAACCTAATCATCAACCATAACCTAACAACCTCCTAATCCATAACTTAACCTAACCTAACCACCTAACTAATCATAACCTAACAACCATAATAACCTAACCCCAACCTACCATAACCTAACCTAATCATAACACCATAACCTAACCATAACTAACCTAATCATAACTTAACCATAACCCTATAACTCTTCTTCTAACCTAACCTCAACTTCTACCTACACAACTAACCTAACCACCTAACCATAACCTAACCTAACCATAACCTAACCCTAACTAACCACCACCTAACCTAACCATACCTAACCATAATCATAACTTCAACCACAATACCTAACCTAACCTAACCATAACCTATATAACCCAACCTAACCTAACCATAACCTAACCATAACCTAACTAACCATAACCTAACCTAACCATAACCTAACCTATGCAACCTAACTAACCATAACCTAACCATAACCTAACCTAACCACTAACCTAACCATAACCTAACCTAACCATAACCACAACCAGCCTAACTAACCGCCTAGCACAACCATAACCTAACCTAACATGCCTAACCTAATCATAACAACCACTAACCTAACCATAACCCAACCATAACACAACACCTTCAACCTAACCTAACTAACCATAACATAACCATAACATAACCTAACCTAACCATAACCTAACCCCTCAACCCTAACCGCCAGCCTAACCTAACCATAACATAACCTAACCCATAACCCTAACCACAACACTAACCCTAACCACAACCTAACCATAACCTAACCACCCAACCTAACCTAACCTAACCTAACTCCAACCATAACCTAACCATAACCTAACCTAACCATAACCTAACCTTAACCCAACCCTTATAACCCTAACTATCAAACATAACCCTAACCCAACAACCTAACCTAACCATAGCTAACCATAACCTAACCTAACCCTAACCTAACCATACCTTCAACTAACCTAACCATAACCCTAACCTAACCATAACCTAATAACCCTATGCCCAAACTTGGTCACTGGAGGGAGGGATGAAAGGAGGGATTGATTGAGGGGGAGGGAGGGAGGGGTGGTGGAGGGAGGAGGTGGAGGAGTGAGGAGGGTGGTGGAGGAGGGAGTTTAGAGTGAGAGGAGGAGGACTGACTCTTCTCTCCCCCTCATTCTATATTTCACCAAGTCGTGATATCTGAAAGGCCGGGCTGGCTGAGTGTGTGTCTTACTGAGTGTTACTGAGGTGTTGGAGTGTGTGTCTTGAGGTGTGTGTCATACTGAGTGTTACTGAGTGTGTTACTGAGTGTGTGTCTTACTGAGTGTGTGTCATACTAAGTGTGTTACAGTGTGTGTGCCTTACTGAGTGTGTTACTGAATGTGTGTCATACTGAGTGTTACTGAGAGTGTTACTGAGCGTGTGTCATACTGAGTGTGTGTGTCATACTGAGTGTTACTGAGTGTGTGTCTTACTGAGTGTGTGTCATACTAAGTGTGTTACTGAGTGTGTGTCTTATTGAGTGTGTTACTAAGTGTGTGTCATACTGGGTGTGTTACTGAGCGTGTGTCTTACTGAGTGTGTGTCTTACTGGAGTGTGTTACTGAGCGTGTGTCTTACTGAGTGTGTTACTGAGCGTGTGTCTTTGAGTGTGTGTTACTGAGCGTGTCTCTTACTGAGTGTGTTACTAAGTGTGTTACTGAGTGTGTCTCTCTTACTGAGTGTGTTACTGAGTGTGTGTCATACTAAATGTGTTTCTGAGTGTGTGTCTCTTACTGAGCGTGTCTCTTACTGAGTGTTACTGATTGATAAGCAAGAATATTCCATGACAATTATTACTATTACCATATTAGTACTATTAGAATATTACATTATTACTATTATTACTAGCAAGACTATTATATCTTAGCTATTATTACTAGCAAGACTATTATATCTTAGCTATTATTACTAGCAAGACTATTATATCTTAACTATTATTACTAGCAAGACTATTATATCTTAGCTATTATTACTAGCAAGACTATTATATCTTAGCTATTATTACTAGCAAGACTATTATATCTTAGCTATTATTACTAGCAAGACTATTATATCCTAGCTATTATTACTACTTTTATTTATACCCACGTGTTTGTTTGTTTGTGCGTTTTCGTTGTATTATGAGACAAATCACATTGAAGGGACAAAAAACAACACCTGTCTCTCCACACCTACCTCTCCACACCTGTCTCATTACCTGTCTCATTACTACCTCTCACCTGTCTCATTACCTGTCTCTCCACACCTACCTCTCCACACCTGTACACCTGTCTCTCCACCTACCTCTCCCCCTGTCTCATTACACCTGTCTCTTTCCTCCCATACCTGTCTCATTACACCTGTCCTCATTACACCTACTCTCCCACCTGTCTCATTACACCTGTCTCTCCACACCTACCTCTCCACACCTGTCTCATTACACCTGTCTCTCACCTACCTCTCCACACTGTCTCATTACCTGTCTCTCCCACCTACCTCTCCACACCTGTCTCATTACCTCTCTCCCACCTGTCTCATTACACCTGTCTCTCCCACCTACCTCTCATACCTGTCTCATTACACCTGTCTCATTACACCTGTCTCTCAACACCTGTCTCATTACACCTGTCTCTCACACCTACCTCTCCACACCTGTCTCATTACACCTGTCTCCACACCTACCTCTCCCACCTGTCTCATTACACCTGTCTCTCCACACCTACCTCTCCATACCTGTCTCATTACACCTGTCTCCACACCTACCTCTCCACACCCTCTCCCACCTGCTCATTACACCTACCTCTCCCACACCTGTCTCATTACACCTGTCTCTCCACACCCACCTCTCCACACCTGTCCCATTACACCTGTCTCTCCACACCTACCTCCATACCTGTCTCATTACACCTGTCTCTCCCACACCTACCTCTCCCATACCTGTCTCATTACACCTGTCTCATTACACCTACCTCTCCACACCTACCTCCACACCTGTCTCAATACACCTACCTCTCCACACCTGTCCCATTACACCTGTCTCATTACACCTACCTCCACACCTACCTCTCCATACCTGTCTCATTACACCTGTCTCTCCACACCTACCTCTCCACACCTGTCTCACACACCTGTC
This sequence comes from Homarus americanus, assembly GCF_018991925.1. Classification (NCBI taxonomy): domain Eukaryota; kingdom Metazoa; phylum Arthropoda; class Malacostraca; order Decapoda; family Nephropidae; genus Homarus; species Homarus americanus. Next base: position 46,691 of record NW_024712007.1, on the reverse strand, counting down.
TCTCCACACCTACCTCTCCACACCTGTCTCATTACACCTGTCTCTCCACACCTACCTCTCCACACCTGTCTCATTACACCTGTTCTCCACACCTACCTCTCCACACCTGTCTCATTACACCTGTCTCTCCACACCTACCTCTCCACACCTGTCTCATACACCTGTCTCTCCACACCTACCCTCCATACCTGTCTCATTACACCTGTCTCTCCACACCTACCCTCCATACCTGTCTCACACACCGTCTCTCCACACCTACCTCTCCATACCTGTCTCATACACCTGTCCTCCACACCTACCTCTCCACACCTGTCTCAATACACCTGTCTCTCCACACACCTCTCCACACCTGTCTCATTACACCTGTCCTCCACACCTGTCTCATACACCTGTCTTCCACACCTACCTCTCCATACCTGTCTCATACACCTGTCTCATACACCTACCTCTCCACACCTGTCTCATACACCTGTCTCTCCACACCTACCTCCATACCTGTCTCATTACACCTGTTTCATTACACCTGTCTCTCCACACCTGTCTCTCCACACCTACCTCTCCACACCTGTCTCCCACACACCTGTTTCAGACTGAAACAGGTGTTATGATATATCTCAGGTGTGTGACCAGGTGAATGTGGTGTCGGGTCCTGTGTCGTTTACCTGTCTGTATACCTGTCCTGTAGTTACCTGTAGTACCTCTCACTGGTACTGTCTAGTGCTGAATTCACTGGCTTAAACACTGTTCAGCACTGTTCATCACTGTCCATCACTGTCCATCACTGTCCCACTTCTTTCCGGAAACGAAATTGTCACTTTTGATTATGTTGATATCCGGTGGTGAGGATGGGTCGGGAGAGGGACTTGGGAACACTGGCCAAGGGGGACAACTGCACAGCGGAGCAGCTCCAGAAAGGTTCTCGACCTCTGGTGATCAAGGCTGTAGTGTGTGTGTGATTGTCATGTGCTTACCATAATTTACAAACAAAATTTAGAATTATTTTATGTTTCATTGTTCTTAAAAGTATAAAAGAAAGATTAAGTTGTATGTATGTATGTATGTATGTAATAATAATAATAATAATAATAATAATAATAATAATTAACTGTTTATTGAAAGAGCTTAGCCAGAAGGCTGAAAATATACAGTTACATATGTGTAAGGTGTGAATGTGTAATCATCTGTCTGTCTGTTCTCGTAATTAATGACTATATATTCAGGTGAGTCAAGTGTTTTGTCACCTGTCGAGCACAGGTGGTGGTGGTGGTTGAAGGGGTTAGGCAGTGGGTTGGAGATGGGGTTGAGGTGGGTTGGTGGGGGTGAGGGGGTAGGGTGGAGGGGTTGGAGGAGGGGTAGGTTGATGGGGTAGAGGTTGAGGTAGTGGGTTGGAGGAGGAGTGGTTGGAGGCAGTGGTGGCTGGAGGTTGTCGGGGGGGGATGGTTAGTGGTGGGGGTTGGAGGGAGTGGTGGCTGAGGGGAAGTGGGGTTGGAGGTAGTGGTAGGGGGGTTGGAGGGGGGTAGTGGTAAGTAAGAGATGATTGTATTGAGAACTACAGCAACAGGTGTCTATGCACAGGTGTCTCTATACCACAATACCTGTTTACCCACACCTGTCTTTCACACCCTTTCTCTCACCTGTCTCTCTCCACCTGTCTCTTCACATCTGTCTCTACACCTGTCTTCACATATGTATCTACAGCTGTCTCTCTACACCTGTTTACCCAGGTGAAGTAACACATCACTATAAGGTTCAACAAAACCTCTATTTCTTGACAGGTGAGGACCGGACACCTGCACGGGCTCATTACAGGCATCACCGCTACTGTGTCTGGTGGTGACTGGTGATGATGGTGACTGGTATGGTGGAGTGGTGGTGATGGTGAGTGATGGTGATAGTGTGATGAGTGTTGATGATGGTTATAGTGATGGTGAATGATAGTGATGGTGAGTGATGATGATAGTGATGGTGATGGCGGCATGATGATGGATGATGATGGTGATAGGATGGTGATGGTGATGATGGTGATAGCGGCGATGAGTGATGATGATGGTGATAGTGATGGTGAATGATAGTGATGGTGATGATGTGATGGTGACTGATAGTGATGGTGAGTGATAGTGATGGTGAATAAGTGATGGTATGACTATCACTACACTACAGTATCACCTCATACCAACGCACTGCTCGGTTGGCTCATCCTGTGTATGCTGACACCTGTCCTTCGTTAACACCTGTGTCCATTATTCGGTACATCTTGTCATTACTACTTTTTACCTCACTTCCTTCTTCATTTTTTCTCTCTCTCTCTTCCTTCTCTTCTCTCTCTCCTTCCTCTCAGCGTCCTCCTTCATATTCCTTCTCTTTCTGAACATCCGGTGGTTGGGGGAAGGAGAGGGGATAGGGGAGAGGAGGGGGAGAGGGGGTTGGAGAGATGGTGGGAGGGGGAAAGGAGGAGGGAGGGAGTTGGGAGATGGGGTGGGGGGGTTGGGAGAGGTGGAGGAGACAGTACAAAGGAGTAACACATAACATTTATATTAAAGTCTTGGGAGCTGTGATGAACGACCTCCTGGGGCTAACGGCATCTGTATAGTTCCCTTGTAGTCCCTCCTTTCGTAGGTCGTGTCGTCTGCATGTGTCGTTTTAGCGGGTCTTCTGGGTTGTAGCAGTGGTGGTTGTTGTGTTCTCATTCAACAAACCATCAATATTATTATCAACTTACTGTTCTGATGGTAAACATTCCTCTCTCTCCATTGTTCTCAAAGGCTCGTTAGGTGAAATTTCCCTACTTTGCCACTGTGAGAACTCTTCAGGCTGGCCTAGAGAGACAGAGAGAGGGACAGTAGACACGGCTCCTTGTTCTCAGGTAAGGTAAACAGGTGACCGTAGATACCCTAGGCCAGAGCAGTGTGGATACAGCATACTGCAGATTAAACACCTGGTGACTGTGGTAAGGAACCAGGACCTTTAGGACGGAAGTGAAGGGTGTATCTACTCGACCACCGTAATTAGAAATTAAATCTTAGGACACGTTTCAAAAAATTTCACGAGATCTTACGTTAATTTTCCTTAAGTGATGATATATGAATGTAATTAAGGATAAATTCCTTATACACTTAATAGAAATGATAAAGTGATTAAATATATCAAATTCACTTTAAATATATTCATTAGTTAAAGGTTTAAGGATAAAATTGCATTGACGGTTAAAGAAATAGTAATGGTTGACCTTTTGACCCTTGCTATCTGCTGAGGGGGGTTTAAGGAAAGTTCGTTGCTGAGGTGACAAAACGAGAGTGGCGTTTGGACAGCTAAGTTATCGATATTTACATTTTTTTTTCAACCACTTTCCCATTTCTTTTTCCTCGTCCTCTCTCCTTCCCCTTCTCACCCCCCATCCTCCAGTATTTCTTTTCACCCACAGTCTTCCCTCTCACTCACCAAACCAGTTAGTTACCAGACTGACTGACGGACTGGTTGACTGACAGACTAGTTGACTGACGGACTGTCTAATCGACTGGATGTCAGCTTGACTGACGATATCTGTGGTACTAATTGCCTGATTGGTCAAGTGCTGCATAAATGCTGATTGGTCAAGTGCCAGATGGGCATAAATGTTGATTGGTCCAGTGTCAGAAACGCCTGCTTTCGATTGGTCCAGTGGCAAATTGGCCTGACTACCAGAGTGTCCGAGTGTTGGAATGTTTGAGTGGAAGGAACTGTATATAACAGTCTAATAACCAGTCTGTTGGAGAACCTTGACTATTTTGTACAGTCTAAGATAATATTTTTCACAACAATGGGAAAAAATAACTGTAGTGGTAAATTATATAACTGTTTATCTTGGAAGGTGCTGTATCACTGTGTGTGTGTGTGTCTGTCTGTGTATGTCTGTCTGTCTGTGTGTGTGGTGTGTGTGTGTGTGTGTGTGTATAATTTCCCATAATGCTCAGTGATAGTGACACAACTGGACCTCACACCTGAATTACCTGTCTTATACCTGTAGGTGAGGGAGTGTACACACATACAGACGTTAATATTATTTTTTGTTTGTGATGCCAAGAATTATTATTATTATTATTATCATTTTTGTTATCATAAATTACAGACAAATGAAGCGTTTTATAACAAATGTATATACTGGAGCAATATTAGAACAAATATTAGGGTGAAATAATCAAATTAATCAGAATTGTGGTTGGAAATGATCAAACGTTAATTACAGGTGAAGAGGCAGGCGTGAGGTGTTGCACGTGTGATCTTATTCACCTGTGTTCGGCTAATTAGTTGAGGATTACCTTTGATTATCATCCTCATCTACACCTTTTTTTTTTTTTCCGTTTTTGCTCTCACTCTCTTTTCACTCTTCACTTTCTCTCTCCACCCCTTTTCTACTACTTTACCTCCTCCCACTCTCCTCTTCCTAATCTTTCTCCTCCTACTTCGTTCTTTTCCACTTCTTCCATCTACCTCCCCTCCTCCCCTCCTATAACCCAACCCCACCGTCTTAACCAATTTCAAACTTAAACAAAATAAACCTTAAACCGAACTGAATAAAATATAAAAGCATGTCTAGTAACTCAGGGATGGAATGGCGTTTAGATTCATCTGAGACTCTACTGGCTAGTATTGTGAACGTTGGCTATTAGTATGTAAACGTTGGCTAGTATGGTGAACGTTGGCTAGTATTGTAACCTTGGCTAGTATGGTGAACGTTGGCTAGTATTGTAGAACTTTGGCAAGTATGAACGTTGGCTAGTATGGTGAACGTTGGCTAGTATGGTGAACGTTGGCTAGTATTGTGAACGTTGGCTAGTATTGTGAATGCTATTAGTGTGAATGTTGGCTAGTATTGTGAACGTTGGCTAGTATTGTGAGCGTTGGCTAGTATTGTGAGCGTTGGCTAGTATTGTGAAAGTTTGGCTAGTATGGTGAACGTTGGCTAGTATTGTGAACGTTGGCTAGTTTGGTGAACGTTGGCTAGTATGGTGAACGTTGGCTAGTATTGTGAACGTTGGCTAGTATTGTGAACGTTGGCTAGTATTGTGAACGTTGGCTAGTATGGTGAACATTGGCTAGTATTCGTGAACGTTGGCTAGTAGTGAACGTTGGCTAGTATGGTGAACGTTGGCTAGTATGGTGAACGTTGGCTAGTATGGTGAACGTTGGCTAGTATTGAAAACTTAATTAAAATATTTCAAAACGTCCAGAAAGAATAATGTAAAATCTTGGCCATATATTGTGTAAACGCCCGTAAATAAATCACGTAATGCGGTCAAATAAACGTAATTCAGAAGACAATGAAATGCGGTGGTGTGGGGAGGGAGGAGTGGGGAAGGGAGGGGAGGGGGAGGTTTAGAGGGAGCGGTGTTATCATCACGTTGTCAACCGTTTTGAGGTGTAACTAACCACTCACCTCTCTCTCTCTCTCTCTCTCTCTCTCTCTCTCTCTCTCTCTCTCTCTCTCTCTCTCTCTCTCTCTATATCTATGTTGTAAAATTGTCCTGAAAACGTAAGCGATAATATTTAATTTAATAAACTAAGAATAGTTATGATTATGTAATTTTAAATATAAATGTAAAATATGAAGGTTAGAAATATGAGAAAGATATACCATAAGTGGGAACGAGTAGTGCGTGAGTGAGTGTGTGTGAGTGAGTGTGTGAGTGAGTGAGTGTGTCAGTGTGGCGGTACTTGGCAACATCCACCCTGGGAAGTAAACAAACTGTCCCTGGCTTAGTGCATGGTGTTCGGTTGTAGGTGTGTGACGGTGCGTTCAGTGCTAGTGTTTCGGTTCGGATGTGTATGAACTCGTTAAGGCAATACACTCCTACGGTTGTGATATATGAACCGGTCAGCGATAGTTTTTGAAGGTAGGACAAATATTAATCTAATTGTCGTTGCTCACCAGATGGGGATTTTAGGTAATGGACGACACAGGATGGGGATGTGTATAACTTTTCAATACTCTCCCTCGTGTTTTGGTTATTATAATTTATCTGTGTCTGGTTAATTTATGGTAATTTGATGTGAGTTATAATGATGAGTTACCCCGTATAGTACACAGCTAGAGAAAGATAGTTTCACACAGGATGCCAAACTGTATCAATCGCTTTCATCCGCTGTCTCACGATTAACCTTTCGATATTATTTCGTCTTTCTACGCCTGTAGTAATTTATCTTGCTTTCAGGTCTCATTCATTATCTCCTGGTGTAATTTATATCTTGTGGTTTAATGATTAGGTCTTGTTAGTGAGGTAATTGGAGAGCTAAATAAATGACTCGGCTGTACTCTACTTACCCTGCGCCCTCCATCGTGATTGGATCTTATTGACAGCTCGGCTCAGTAGCCAAGGTTAAAACTCAATCTGTTTTTTTTACCCAGTCAGGGTAACCCGACCTAACTTAACCAGAATAAACTGATTTTAATCAATACTGACCACTGTAACCTAACTAACTAGACTACTTTAATTTAACCTACCTAACCCAATACTGACCTCAGTAACAACCCAATACAGATTACGTTAATTAACTTGGCCTTACCTTACTAACAACTGAATAAACTGATATTAACTAAACACACTACATTAAATTATCCAAACCTAACCTAGCCTAACCTAACCTAACCTAACATAACCTCACCTAACACAGACCATGAAGTTTAACTAGTTAATTATCGTTAATAAACAAACGATTAAAACTTGTGTTACTAGAAAGACCTAAGTTGATAAACCATATCGTTAAACAACCAACCACTTGATACAGCAACCTAACCTAACCAAATACTGTGTGTGTGTGTGTGTGTGTGTGTGTGTGTGTGTGTGTGTGTTAGAAGCCAAAAACGCCATTATACATATTACAGTTTCTAGGTTACAATTATTCCATCAAAACTAACCTGAATTACTTAGGTTTAGTAACGAATTTATTTATTATCATTTGAGTTAACGAAAGGAAAAACCCCGTATTTATGTAGTTAGTTATTTCGTAAGTATTCGCTAAACCCCTGTGAAATATCTACCTACCGGTGTTTGATATTGTGTATATACGTATATACGTATATCCGGTCTAAGATTTAAAGTCGGAAAACCCAACTGATGACATAGACGATGATTTAGATGTATGATATATGTATTAATGTATTCATGAGAGGAGAAAACTTTTGAGTGTCGGATCTTGTAGTCATAGCACGTCTCTCCAGCGTTGCAACCTAGACACTTCGCTGATTGGCTCATATTTACTATTGCGTTGTGATTATTGGCTTGCTTATTCGTTCAAACTGATGCAGTACCACGTGACAGTGAATCATTATCTTGGTTGTATGTTGTTGGAGGAAGTTTAAATTATTCTCTCTCTCTCTCTCTCTCTCTCTCTCTCTCTCTCTCTCTCTCTCTCTCTCTCTCTCTCTCTCTCTCTCTCACATAATATTTTTTTGTATGTAAGATAATCATTATTTTAATATTCCATGCGCTGTAGAATGTTGGACTGTAGTTTTTAGAATACAGTATCCTCCTGTACATGAGCTATACGCGTTGTATATTTGGTTGTTTGGTCGCGTGACACGGGGTAGTTGTGTGTGACCTTGTTACCCTCACTGATCGTTATAAGTGATGTGTATGAGTCTGTGATGCAACAAGGATGTAAGTGAGTTGTTGTGGTGGTGGTGGTTGTTGTGATGGTTGTTGTTGTGGTGGTGGTTGTTGTTGTGATGGTTGTTGTGATGGTTGTTGTTGTGGTGATTGTTGTTGTGATGATTGTTGTTGTGGTGGTGGTTGTTTTCTTGTGATGGTTGTTGTTGTGTGGGTTGTTGTTGTGGTGGTTGTTGTTGTGGTGGTTGTTGTGGTGGTGGTTGTTGTTGTGGTGGTTGTTGTGGTGGTGGTTGTTGTTTTTCTTGTGATGGTTGTTGTTGTGATGATTGTTGTTGTTGTTGTGGTGGTTGTTGTTGTGGTGGTTGTTGTGGTGGTGGTTGTTTGTGGTGATGGTTGTTGTTGTGGTGATTGTTGTTGTGATGATTGTTGTTGTGGTGGTGGTTGTTGTTTTGTTGTGGTGGTGGTTGTGATGGTTGTTGTTATGGTGGTTGTTGTTGTGGTGGTTGTTGTGGTGGTGGTTGTTGTTTTGTGGGTTGTTGTTGTGGTGGTGGTTGTTGTTTTGTGGGTTGTTGTGGTGGTGGTTGTGATGGTTGTTGTTGTGGTGGTTGTTGTGGTGGTGGTTGTTGTTGTGGTGGTTGTTGTGGTGGTGGTTGTTGTTTTTCTTGTGATGGTTGTTGTTGTGATGATTGTTGTTGTTGTGGTGGTTGTTGTGGTGGTGGTTGTTGTTGTGGTGGTGGTTTGTTTGTTTTGTGGGTTGTTGTGGTGGTGGTTGTGATGGTTGTTGTGGTGATTGTTGTTGTGGTGGTGGTTGTTGTTTTGTTGTGGTGGTGGTTGTGATGGTTGTTGTTATGGTGGTTGTTGTTGTCGTGGTTGTTGTGGTGGTGGTTGTTGTTTGTGGTTGTTGGTTGTTGTTTTTCTTGTGATGGTGTTGTGATGATTGTTGGTTGTGGTGGTTGTTGTGTGGGTTGTTGTGATTGGTTGTTGTTTTTCTTGTGATGGTTGTTGTTGTGATGATTGTTGTTGTGGTTGTTGTTGTGTGGGTTGTTGTGGTGGTGGTTGTTGTTTTCTTGTGATGGTTGTTGTTGTGATGATTGTTGTTGTGGTGGTGGTTGTTGTGGTGGTTGTTGTTTTTCTTGTGATGATTGTTGTTGTTGTGGTGGTTGTTGTTGTTTTTGTGGGTTTTTGATGGTTGTTGTTGTTGGTGGTTGTTGTGGTGGTTGTTGTGGTGGTGGTTGTTGTTTGTGGTTGTTGTTGTGGTGGTTGGTTGTTGTTTTGTGGGTTGTTGTGGTGGTTGTTTTTCTTGTGATGATTGTTGTTGTTGTGGTGGTTGTTGTTGTGGTGGTTGTTGTGGTGGTGGTTGTTGTTTTTGTGGGTTGTTGTTGTGGTGGTGGTTGTTGTTTTTCTTGTGATGGTTGTTGTTGTGATGATTGTTGTTGTTGTTTGTTGTGTTGTTGTGGTGGTGGTTGTTGTTTTCTTGTGATGGTTGTTGTTGTGATGATTGTTGTTGATTGTTGTGTGGGTTGTGGTGGTGGGTGTTTGTGGGTTGTTGTGGTGGTGGTTGTTGATGATTGTTGTTGTGGTGGTGATTGTTGTGTGGGTTGTTGTGGTGGTTGTTGTTTTTCTTGTTGTGATGGTTGTTGTTGTGATGATTGTTGTTGTGGTGATTGTTGTTGTGGTGATGGTTGTTGTTGTTGTTGTTGTGGTGATGGTTGTTGTTGTTGTGGTGATGGTTGTTGTTGTGGTGATAGTTGCAGTAGTTATTGTGGTATTGGTTGTTTTTGTTGTTGTTGTTGTTGTTGTGATGATGGTTGTTATTGATGTGTCGATGGTGGTAGTTCTTGTTGTGGTGATGGTTGTTGTTGTTGTGGTGATAGTTGCAGTAGTTATTGTGGTATTGGTAGTTTTTGTTGTTGTTGTTGTTGTGATGATGGTTGTTATTGATGTGGCGATGGTGGTAGTTCTTGTTGTGGTGATGGTTGTTGTTGTTGTGGTGATGGTTGTTGTTGTGGTGGTGATGGATTTGTTGGTGATGGTTGTTGTGGTGGTGGGTGTTGTTTCTTGTTGTGGTGATAGTTTGTTGTTGTGATGGTTGTGATGGTTGTTGTTGTGGTGATGGTTGTTGTTGTGATGGTTGTTGTTGTGATGGTTGTTGTTGTGGTGATGGTTGTTGTGGTGATGGTTGTTGTTGTGATGGTTGTTGTTGTGGTGGTGGAGAACAGCATGTGGTAACTTGTTGTTATGGTAGTTATCATCAGTGTGTTGGTAGAAGAGAACACACAATAGGTTGAGGTAGCCACACCCTATGAGTGAGTTAATGACCACAGATGACCTTTTGATGATGGGTCTGGTCACGGTCAGTCCAGCGGTGTGGCCACGGTCAGTTCAGCGGTGTGGCCACGGTCAGTCCAGCGGTGTGGCCACGGTCAGTTCAGCGGTGTGGCCACGGTCAGTTCAGCGGCAGGCCACGGTCAGTTCAGCGGTGGCCGCCACGGTCAGTCCAGCGGTAAATGCCACGGTCAGTCCAGCGGTGTGGCCACGGTCAGTTCAGCGGTGTGGCCACGGTCAGTCCAGCGGTGTGGCCACGGTCAGTTCAGCGGTGTGGCCACGGTCAGTTCAGCGGTGTGGCCACGGTCATCAGTTCATGGTGTATACGGTCAGTCCAGCGGTGTGGCCACGGTCAGTCGCGTGGCCACGGTCAGCGTTCAGCGGTGCGCCACGTCAGTTCAGCGGTAAAGTACCGTCCAGCGGTGTGGCCACGGGTCAGTTCAGCGGTGTGGCCGGTCAGTTCAGCGCCACGGTCAATTCAGCGGTGTGGCCACGGTCAGTTCAGCGGTGTACACGGTCAGTTCAGCGGTGTGGCCACGGTCAGTCCAGCGGTGTGGCCACGGCCGCCTAGCGGATATTAGTCTCCGCGCTGCGCGTTATTGAGGTATACAAAGCCTTATACCTACTATGTTAAATACACGAGTACTGGGTCGACTGGACGCTGGACAGAATGGACACTGGACAGAATGGACACTGGACAGAATAGACATTGACAGAATGGATTTTGGACAGAATGGACACTGGACAGAATAGACACTGAACAGAATGGACACTGACAGAATAGACACTGGGTCGACTGGACGCTGGACAGAATGGACACTGGACAGAATAGACACTGGACAGAATATACACTTGGAACAGAATGGACACTGACAGAATAGACACTGGACAGAATGGACACTGAACAGAATGGACACTGGACAGAATAGACACTGGACAGAATGGACACTGAACAGAATGGACACTCACAGAATAGACACTGGACAGAATGGACACTAAACAGAATGGACACTGGACAGAATAGACACTGGACAGAATGGACACTGAACAGAATGGACACTGGACAGAATAGACTGGACAGAATAGACACTGACAGAATGGACACTGACAAAATAGACACTGACAGAATGGACACTGAACAGAATGCACACTGGACAGAATGGACACTGGACAGAATAGACACTGGACATAATGGACACTGGACAGAATGGACACTGGACAGAATGGTCACTACACAGAATGGACACTGGACAGAATAGACACTGGACAGAATAGACACTGGACAGAATAGACACTGGACAGAATAGACACTGGACAGAATGGACACTGGACAGAATAGACACTGGACAGAATAGACACTGGACAGAATAGACACTGGACAGAATAGACACTGAACAGAATGGACACTGGACATGAATAGACACTGGGTCGACTGGACGCTGGACAGAATGGACACTGACAGAATAGACACTGACAGAATAGACACTGAACAGAATGGACACTGGACAATAGACACTTTGACAGAATGGACACTGAACAGAATGGACACTGACAGAATAGACACTTGACAGAATGTACTGAACAGGAATGGACACTGACAGAATAGACACTGACAGAATGGACACCTCGAACAGAATGGACACTGGACAGAATAGACACTGGTCAGAATGGACACCTCGAACAGAATGGACACTGGACAGAAATAGACACACTGACAGAATAGACACTGGACAGAATGGACACTGGACAAAATAGACACTGGACAGAATGGACACTGGACAGAATAGACACTGGACAGAATGGTCACTACACAGAATGGACACTGGACAGAATAGACATTGGACAGAATAGACACTGGACATAATAGACACTGAACAGAATGGACACTGGACAGAATAGACACTGGACAGAATGGACACTGGACAGAATAGACACTGGACAGAATGGTCACTACACAGAATGGACACTGGACAGAATAGACACTGGACAGAATAGACACTGGACAGAATGGACACTGGACAGAATGGACAATGAATACACATACATCATGACTACCGTAGTGACGAAGCGTATTTGTCCAGGGGGGGGGGTCGGGAGGGTATTATACATGTGGTTGATGATGTGTGTGTGTTTATGTATGTATGTATGTATGTGTTTATGTATGTATGTTTTATGTATGTGTCTGTTTATGTATGTCTGTGTGTGTATGTATGTATGTATGTATGTATGTATGTATATGCATGTGTGTGTGTATATATGTGTGTATGTGAACCAATTTTAATACCGGTATATATATATTTTACAGAAGGAACCATCACTCTCTTGTTAACCTTTCACATATAGCAAGTTGGTAAATAACTTATCATATGCAATAAAGGTCAAAGTCACACGGCAAAGGTCACTCATATGTCAAAGGTCACTCATGTGTCAAAGGTCATTAAGATAGATATTGTCTCTTGTCATACCTACAGTGAACTTTTGTGTCTCGTGGTAATCGAAGGTCATAATACTTGACCTTAAATTGGGTGTGGGACCTTAAAGTGATCTCTATGTTATGGAACGTGATTTACACACACACACACACACACACACACACACACACACACACACACACACACACACACACACACACACGCCGTTGTCTGCGTGTTAAAACATTCAACCTCTTAAATGAGACCAGTTTTTAACGCCTGACCTTAAAACCCAACTTAACCACAACATTCTATTGTAACCTTGAAATAATCCTCTTCCTGTTCACCCTCCTCACTCCCCACTCCATTCTCTCTTCTCCGTATTCTCCCCCCCCACCCCCCTCTCCCTCCCACCTCCCCCCTCTCCCAATCTCTATTGTATTACCATTGTATACAGCTCTATCGTGGGACGGTTGTATTACCACCATACACAAGTTACTGTAATGTTACCTTTATACACCTGAATCATACAACACTTACTCAGATCTATCCTCTTTAGTCAGGTGTGTATTTTTAGTTCACATTTTCCTTTTAGATAGGTGTGTATGTGTGTTTTCCTTACCTGTAGTCACTTATGTGTTTACCTGTAATTAGTCACCTGTATACAGTATTTGTTCTATATGTGTCTTGGTGTATAGGTTAGGGTCAGGTCAGGTCAGGTCAGGTCATATAAGGTAATAGTGTCCAGGTGTATAAGTGACCAGGTGAGGTTCGTTTGCGCTCCTCTCCTCTCCCCACTCCTCCCATCCCCACTCCTCCCATCCCCACTCCTCCCATCTCCACTCCTCCCATCCCCACTCCTCCCATCCCCTCTCCTGCCCACTCATATAGTCACCGTCTTTCTGTTCTCTAAAGTGTTCAGTTAATTTTGAAGTGTCTGGACGGCTCTTGTTGTCTAAAGTAAATTGCAAGTGATTATTGTTTACAACACTTAATATGATGACTTGGAACACTTAACCCAACCCAACCAAACCCAACCAAACCCAACCCCAACCCAAACCCAACCCAACCAAACCCAACCCAACCCAACCAAACCCAACCAAACCCAAACCCAACAGTGGACAGTGGTAGATGGTGGATGGACCTGAGATGGTTGGTTGGTTGGGTTGGTTTGGTTGGTTGGTTGGGTTGGTTGGTTGGTTGGATGGTTGTTGGTTGGTTGGTTGGTTGGGTTTGGTTGGTTTGGTTGGTTGTTGGTTGGTTGGTTGGGTTGGTTTGGTTGGGTTGGTTGGTTGGGATTTGTTGGTTGGTTGGGTTTGGTTGGTTTGGATTGGTTTGGGTTGGTTTGGTTGGGATGAACCTAACCTATCGGTGTGTATAGACCAGCTGGAACAGGTGTATATATCTTTGTCATGCGTAAGTTGAAGGTGACTGGAGGCATCAAACAGCTTTTCTTATCGTATTTTACTTTTTGGGGTTCTGTTCCTCACATATTGGCATAGGTACAGCCACACACACACACACACACACACACACACACACACACACACATATTGTAGAGAGAGAGAGAGGTGAGTGAGAAAGAGTGAGAGGAGGACAGAGAGAGAGGGAGAAGACATTGGGAGAGAGGGGAGGGAGGAGGAGAGAGGGAGGAGGAAGACATTGAGAGAGAAAGTGAGAGTGAGAAAGAGTGAGAGGGAGGACAGAGAGAGAGAGAGAGAGGAAGAGATTGAGGAGAAAGTGAGAGTGGAGAAAAGAGGTGAGAGGAGGAGGAGAGAGAGAGGAGGGAGGCGATGAGAGAGAAAGTGAGGAGGAAAAGAGAGAGAGGAGGACAGAGAGAGAGAGAGAGAGAGAGAGAGAGGAGGAAGACATTGAGAGAAGTGAGAGTGAGAAGAGTGAGAGGAGGACAGAGAAGACAGTGAGGAGAGAGAGTGAGAGGAGGACAGAGAGAGAGGAGGAGGGCAGAGAGGAGAGAGAGGAGGACAGAGAGAGAGGAGGAAAGACATTGAGAGAGGTGAGAGGAGGACAGAGAGAGAGAGGAGGAGGGCATTGAGAGAAAGTAGAGAGAGGAGGACAGAGAGAGAGAGAGGAGAGAGACAGAGAGAGAGAGAGAGGAGGACAGAGAGAGAGTGAGGAGGACAGAGAGAGGAGGAGAGAAGACATTGAGAGAGAGAGAGAGGACAGAGAGAGAGAGAGAGGAAGACATTAAAGAGAGTAGGGAGGACAAGAGAGTGTACAGGGAGGTAAACAGAGGAGGTTCAGAGAAAAAAGTTTGTGTTACAGTAGGTGTTGAGGTTAGCTGATGCCCGGCGCTCCCTTGATCTAGCAACACTGTCTTGGGACTCCTTCCATCTGAGCACTGTCTTGTAGGGACTCCATTTGGCAACACTGTCTTGTAGGGATTCCTTGATCTGGCAATACTGTCTTGTAGGGACTCCTTCATTTGGCAACACTGTCTTGTAGGGTTCTTCATCTGGCAACACTGTCTTGTGGACTCCATTTGCAACACTGTCTTGGGGATTCCTTGATCTGCAACACTGTCTTGTAGGGACTCCTTCATTTTGCAACACTGTCTTGTGGACTCCTTGATCTGGCCATACTGTTATGGTACCGTTTTCATCTGGCTATACTGTCATGTGGTACCGTTTTCATCTGGCTATACTGTCATGTGGTACCGTTTTCATCTGGCTATACTGTCATGTGGTACCGTTTTCATCTGGCTACATTATCATGTGTTTCATCTGGCTATACTGTCATGTGGTACCGTTTTCATCTGGCTCTTGTCATGTGGTACCGTTTTCATCTGGCTACTCTGTCATGTGGTACCGTTTTCATCTGGCTACACTGTCATGTGGTACCGTTTTCATCTGGCTATTGTCATGTGGTACCGTTTTCATCGCTACTCTGTCATGTGGTACCGTTTTCATCTGGCTATACTGTCATGTGGTACCGTTTTCATCTGGCTATACTGTCATGTGGTACCGTTTTCATCTGGCTATACTGTCATGTGGTACCGTCATCGCTCTGTCATGTGGTACCGTTTTCATCTGGCTATACTGTCATGTGGTACCGTTTTCATCTGGCTACTGTCATGTGGTACCGTTTCATCTGGCTATACTGTCATGTGGTACCGTTTTCATCTGGCTATACCATGTGTGCCGTTTCTTCTGGCTATACTGTCATGTGGTACCGTTTTCATCTGGCTATACTGTCATGTGGTACCGTTTTCATCTGGCTATACTGTCATGTGGTACCGTTTTCATCTGGCTACACTGTCATGGTACGTTTTTATCTGCTTATACTGTCATGTGGTACCGTTTTCATCTGGCTATACTGTCATGTGGTACCGTTTTCATCTGGCTATACTGTCATGTGGTACCGTTTTCATCTGTACACTGTCATGTGGTACCGTTTTTCATCTGGCTATACTGTCATGGTACCGTTTTCATCTGGCTATACTGTCATGGTACCGTTTCATCTGGCTACTCTGTCATGTGCCGTTTTCATCTGGCTATACTGTCATGTGGTACCGTTTTCATCTGGCTACACTGTCATGTGGTACCGTTTTTATCTGGCTATACTGTCATGTGGTACCGTTTTCATCTGGCTATACTGTCATGTGGTACCGTTTTCATCTGGCTATACTGTCTTGTGGTACCGTTTTCATCTGGCTATACTGTCATGTGGTACCGTTTTCATCTGGCTACACTGTCATGTGGTACCGTTTTCATCTGGCTATACTGTCTTGTGGTACCGTTTTCATCTGGCTATACTGTCTTGTGGTACCGTTTTCATCTGGCTACACCATGTGGTACCGTTTTCATCTGGCTACACTGTCATGTGGCATTTTCATCTGGCTATACTGTCATGTATTTTCATCTGGCTACACTGTCATGTGGTACCGTTTTCATCTGGCTATACTGTCATGTGGTACCGTTTTCATCTGGCTATTCTGTCATGTGGTACCGTTTTCATCTGGCTACACTGTCATGTGGTACCGTTTTCATCTGGCTATACTGTCATGTGGTACCGTTTTCATCTGGCTATACTGTCATGTGGTACCGTTTTCATCTGGCTACACTGTCATGGTACCGTTTTCATCTGGCTATACTGTCTTGTGGTACCGTTTTCATCTGGCTATACTGTCATGTGGTACCGTTTTCATCTGGCTATACTGTCATGTGCACCGTTTTCATCTGGCTACACTGTCATATGGTACCGTTTTCATCTGGCTACACTGTCATGTGGTACCGTTGAGGGCTATATGCACTAATCTGGCAGGATATTTTTTTGGAGGAAACATAATCTGGTAATACTGTTTTATGGTGGTTCTCTAGTCTGGTAACACTGTTTTATATTTAATTTATTTAATCTCACTTGATTCATGGTTCATCTTTATTCTGGCAACACTGAAATGATAATAGTTTAAAAACGATATTTTTTTTCAATGTTATCTCTTTTATCTGGTAACATTGATTAAAGTCAGGGTGGTAGAATTGGATCGAGTTTTTCACAAGTGGTAATACTGTTGTGGTCTGATCAATGGTTAATGAAGAGCTTGTGTGATTTATCGTCCACAAGTGTGTATAATGGTACTCTCTCTCTCTCTCTCTCTCTCTCTCTTTTTTTTTTTTTTTTTTTTCTCTCTCTCTCTCTCTCTCTCTCTCTCTCTCCTAGGTAGATCTCCTCCTCTTCCCCTTCTGAGTGAGGTTCATTCTCCCCTCGAGGGCTGTTGTCAAGTTACACCTCGATGCTGTTGTGTAAAAGTAAACAACAAGTATTAATGGTGATGAGGGTGGTTGCTTGTCTCTGTGTATGTATGTATGTATGTAGTGTGTGTACCGTGTGTGTGTGTATGCATGTATATTTTTCAGTACTATATAATGTGGACAAAAGGAGATAAATAGCATACAGTCAGTCAGTCACCAGTCAATTCCTACGGTCTGTAACAGTTAATAAAGAACTGGATGAGACTCAGTTACCAGAAGACGTTTCATTCGCGTTATGGACACCAAGAGTTGTTGATACTATAAATAATCATATGTAGGTCAATAATGAGGTCGTTTACTGTTTCAATACATATACAATGTTAAAAAAATGTGTATTGTTAGGTGTATATATATAAATGTAGTTAGATTGTTGCTAAGTGTTAAAATTTATGGATTGGGTTATGTTTGTGTATACGATAACGGTGTGTTGTGTGTGTTTGTGTTGTGTGTGTGTGTATGTGTGTGTGTGTGTGTGTGTGTGTGTGTGTGTGTGTGTGGAAAACATTGTGTTGTATAAAGATGTGTTTCAGGTTTTATAAGTTAGTGCTTGTGTTTATCATCAAGCAAACAAAAACAACACCATTATATTACAATTCTTGATTTGAATTTCCTGTTATATTTCGTTACTTCGTCGCCAGAGCAATGTCAGACCACCCACCACCGTGTGCACCCTCACCTACACCCACACCAATACTTACACTCATAGCATCCAAACTTACGGCAAGAGCCCACAGCAACACCCCACCCACCCACACCCCACACCCCCCACCCACCCACCCCACCCCACCCAATTATAAACCCATTCTGACTGTCGATATTACCTGAACGATATACGGATAAAGGTGATGTCAGGTGTTAATTAACTGATTATATAATTACACACCTGGAAATAATAATTATCTTATTGTGATTAATTATTGACGTCTCTCACCTGTCTCCTTCCTTACCTGGGTGTTGCTGAGGGGGGAGGTTGGGAAGAGGAGAGTGGAGAAATGGGAGAGAGGTGGGAGGGAGGGGTAGGTGAAAGAGGAGAAAAAGTAAAGGAAGGAGAGGAAAAATGAGGAGGAGAGAGACAATAATAACAACAAACATTAAAAAAATATATATTAAATACGATGATGAATTTGTGTCTGTTTGTCTGTTTGTTTGCTTTATAAATCTTGAGGTTGTTTATGTTGTTTGTTATTGTTTGTGTTCGTAATTCATTCTCTCATTCTGTTTGATTATTGTGAGAGCCTTGGTGAGTAGAGACTGATGTCTGTATGTGGTTGACTCTGTTTATATGACTTTGTTTACATGTCTGTCTGTTTAAATGGCTTTGTTTACATGTCTGTCTGATTATATGGCTTTGTTTACATGTCTGTCTGTTTAAATGGCTTTGTTTACATGTCTGTCTGTTTAAATGGCTTTGTTTTACATGTCTGTCTGATTATATGGCTTTTTTACATGTCTGTCTGATTATATGGCTTTGTTTACATGTCTGTCTGATTATATGGCTTTGTTTATGTCTGTCTGATTATATGGCTTTTACATGTCCTATGTTTAAATTTCTATGATTAAAGAGTTATAGTGAACGTGTGGTTAAAGTTACAGTGAACGTAGTGTTATTGTTATAGTATAGAGTGAACGTAAAAAACAGAAGAAGTGCTTAATGTGAGGCTGAGTTGTTGATACTTGAGTGTGGTGGTGTTGTGTTTACATAGCTAGCTGCATTGTTTATTTGTGTGTGTGTGTGTGTGTCTGTGTGTGTGTGTGTGTTACTCTCTCACGTGTTGCCAGCTATCATCTTCACAAGAAGGTAGAGAGGGGGTGAAATAACCTAACCATAACTAACCTAACCTAACTAACCATAACATAACCTAACCATAACCTAACCATAATAACCTAACATAACCTAACCATAACTAACCATAACCATAACCTAATACCATAACCTAACCATAAAACCATATATAACCTAACCTAACATAACCATAACCTATACCCAACCACAACCATAACCTAACCATAACTAACCATAACCATCATAACACATAACCATCTAACCATAACCATAACCTAACCATAACCCAACCATAACCATAACCACAACCATAACCTCAA
>NW_024712007.1:20000-25000 GCF_018991925.1 Homarus americanus | reverse complement strand
TGGGTGGGTGAGGAGAAGTGGCTGGGTGTGTGAGGAGGTGGCTGGGTGTGTGAGGAGGGTGGCTGGGTGTGTGAGGAGGTGGCTGGGTGTGTGAGGAGGGTGGCTGGGTGTGTGAGGAGGGTGGCTGGAGTGTGTGGGAGGGTGGCTGGGTGTGTGAGGGTGGCTGGGTGTGTGAGGAGGGGTGTGGGTGGGTGAGGAGGGGGTGGCTGGGTGGGTGAGAGGGTGGCTGGGTGGAGTAGAGGGGGTGGCTGGGTGCTGGGTGGGGAGGGGGGTGGCTGGGTGTGTGAGGAGAGGTGTCTGGGTGGGTGGGGAGGGGGGTGGCTGGGTGTGTGTGAGAGGGGTGGCTGGGTGGGTGAGGAGGGGTGGCTGGGTGTGTGAGGAGTGGGTGGCTGGGTGTGTGAGGAGGGGTGGCTGGGTGGGTGAGGAGGGGGTGGCTGGGTGTGAGGAGGGGGTGGCTGGGTGGGTGAGGAGGAAATCTTAAAGTGGCGTGCACCTCTTGTAATGGAAATGAAATAATACTGGAATAAATAAATGATGAAACGAGAGAGGTGTATGTTACAGTATGTTACAGTAATACAGTTCTCAATATATTCCTGTTACAAGGCATTTATGTGTTTACAGCTTTTTTGTATTCTTATTTACACAATAGTTTACAATTTACAATGTTATTTACGCCAATAACACGTAAATTATTTGTAATATTTTTGGCCAATGGGTTTTGTCATGTGATTGTTATGTGCAGTAGACAGTAAACGTGGAGGGGACGATAATAGGGAGAAATGGGTGATAATGGGGGAAATGGGTGATAATGAGGGGAAATGGGTGTTATTAGAAGGAAAACGAGTGATCTGACTTAGTGACCTGACCAAAGCTAATCTGACCTGACCTAACGCTAACTTAACCTATCTTCACCTGACCCTAACTAATACTAACTTAACATAACATAGCCTAACCTAACACTAACCTAACCTAATCTAATCTATCTTGACCTGACCCTAACCTAACCTAATCTACCTTGACCTGACCCTAACTAACACTAACCTAACCTAATCTACCTTGACCTGACCCTAACACTAACCTAACCTAATCTACCTTGACCTGA
Organism: Homarus americanus; assembly: GCF_018991925.1. NCBI lineage: Eukaryota > Metazoa > Arthropoda > Malacostraca > Decapoda > Nephropidae > Homarus > Homarus americanus. Next base: position 23,898 of record NW_024712007.1, on the reverse strand, counting down.
CCCTAACTAACACTAACCTAACCTAATCTACCTTGACCTGACCCTAACTAACACTAACCTAACCTAATCTACCTTGACCTGACCCTAACTAACACTGTCCTAACCTAACATTAACCTAACCTAACCTAACCTAACCTAATCTATCTTCACCTGACCCTAACCTAACCTAATCTATCTTCACCTGACCCTAACCTAACCTAATCTATCTTGACCTGACCCTAACTAACACTGTCCTAACCTAATGACTATCCCAACTTAACCCAACCTAATCTATCTTGACCTGACCCTAACCTAACCTAATCTATCTTGACCTGACCGTAACCTAACCTAATCTATCTTGACCTGACCCTAACCTAACCTAACTCAACCTAATTCATTATCTTGACCTGACCCTAACTAACACTAACCTAACCTAATCTATCTTGACCTGGATCTCTTGCTCCCACCCACCTAATCTACCTGGATTCCGGACCCTGTACTCAATCCCAACCTAACACTAACCTAACCTAATCTACCTTGACCTGACCCTAACTAACACAAACCTAACCTAATCTATATTGACCTGTCCTAACCTAATGCTAACTTCATTTGACCTAACCTAATCTAACCTAACCTATGAGGGGGAACTCAAGCAGTCCAAGAGAGTGAGGGGTTAAAACACAGTCCTTTTATGAGGGGAAAATCCACTTGAGGGGGGAGGAGGTAGGTCTGGTATTCTCAAACAACCCTTAAGGTGTAATCATATGGTAGGGGGATCACGTGAAGATTAGCCCCCCCCCTTCCTTCCTTTCCTCTCTCGTGTCTATCCCTCTTTTCCTTCCTCCCCCCTCTATTCCTCTCCCTCTTTCCGTCCCCTCCCTTCCTTTCCCCCCCTGTCCCATATCCCTCCCTTCCCATCTTTTCCTCCCCATTCCCCTCTCCCCTCCCCTTCCCTTCCTCCTACCCCCCCACCCCCCTCACCCCCCTCCATCCCATAAATCTAAAGAGAGAGGGGAACAGTGAGAGCTAAATAGAGATAGAAGCACATAACTCTATTCCAGGAAGAGAGAGAGAGAGAGAGAGAGAGAGAGAGATAAGCAAGGACAGAAAGGAAGTAAATAGAGAGAGAGAGAGAGAGATAAGAAAGATAGATATAATGACAAAAAGAGAGATAGCTTTAATATTATGTAATGGAAGGCTCTGTTACAGCCTTTGTTGGTCTGAGTTACAAAATTACATACTGTAGATAGGCTGAGTCTACTAGCGTGTTGAGTCTTATAGTGATGATGGTGAGTCTTATAGTGATGATGGTGAGTCTTATAGTGATGATGGTGGAGAGTCTTATAGTGATGATGGTGAGTCTTATAGTGATGATGGTGGAGTCTTATAGTGATGATGGTGAGTCTTATAGTGATGATGGTGAGTCTTATAGTGATGATGGTGGAGAGTCTTATAGTGATGATGGTGGAGTCTTATAGTGATGATGGTGGAGAGTCTTATAGTGATGATGGTGAGTCTTATAGTGATGATGGTGAGTCTTATAGTGATGGTAAGTCTTATAGTGATGGTGAGTCTTATAGTGATGATGGGTGGAAGCTTTATAGTGATGGTAGGTGAGTCTTATAGTGATGATGGGTAGGTCTTATAGTGATGATGGTGGAGAGTCTTATAGTGATGATGGTGAGTCTTATAGTGATGATGGTGAGTCTTATAGTGATGATGGTGGAGAGTTGTGGTGATGGTGGAAACTTATAGTGATGATGGGTGAGAGTCTTATAGTGATGATGGTGGAGTCTTATAGTGATGATGGTGGAGAGTCTTATAATAGTGATGATGGTGGAGAGTCTTATAGTGATGATGGTGAATCTTATAGTGATGATGGTGGAGAATCTTATAGTGATGATGGTGAAGTCTTATAGTGATGGTGGAGGTTGTGTGGTGATGGAGCTTATAGTGATGATGGTGGGGAGTCTTATAGTGATGATGGTGGAGTCTTATAGTGATGATGGTGGAGAGTCTTATAGTGATGGTGAGTCTTATAGTGGTGATGGTGGAGAGTTGTGATGGTGAAGTATAGTGATGATGGTGGAGAGAGTCTTATAGTGATGATGGTGGAGAGTCTTATAGTGATGATGGTGGAGAGTCTTGCTAGTGATGATGGTGAGTCTTATAGTGATGGTGAGTCTTATGGTGATGATGGTGGAGTTATGGTGATGGTGAAACTTATAGTGATGATGGTGGGTCTTATAGTGATGATGGTGGAGAGTTGTGGTGATGGTGGAAGCTTATAGTGATGATGGTGGAGTCTTATAGTGATGGTGGAGAGTCTTATAGTGATGATGATGAGTCTTACAGTGATAACGGTGGAGAGTCTTATAGTGATGATGATGAGTCTTATAGCGATATTGGTGGAGAGTTATAGTGATGATGGTGAGTCTTATAGTGATGATGGTGGAGAGTCTTATAGTGATGATGACGGTTTTATGATAATTGTAATTGAAAGTTTCTTAGCGATTGTATAGTGTGTGTGTGTGTGTGTGTGTGTGTGTGTGTGTGTGTGAAATTCTCTCCTAAGAAATATTTAATTTTATATTTTCTCGTCAAACTTCCGGCACAAGAGGTAGATTATTCGACTTCCAGATACTGTTATCACTCGAGGTAGATTACTCGACCTCTTACCACAACACGTAGAATACCATCAAGGTAACTCTCCCACCCCCCACACACACACCTGTTAATTACACTCAGGTAACACTACAACACCTACTGACACATTCATGGTCAAATTATCTCAACTATTTCTAATTTTAGGTCACCTTAATGAACTAATTACCTCTAATTATCTCACCTGTATTGTTTTAATTGCTCTCGTGTCTAAATATTTCGTTTTTATTATATTTTTGGGCTCGTTATTTACTGATGAAAAAATAAAAGTTGTGCTTGTTTAGTCTTTTGTTGTTATCGTTCTCACTAACACCTGGTGGGGCATCGTTCTCATTAACACCCGGTGGGGCATCGTTCTCACTAACACCTGGTGGGGCATCGTTCTCATTAACACCTGGTGGGGCATCGTTCTCATTAACACCTGGTGGGGCATCGTTCTCACTAACACCCTGGTGGGGTATCGTTCTCATTAACGCACCTGGTGCTGGGGCAGAAAGTGTGGAAGTGGAGTGAGAAATAAACAGAATATGCCGTAAGAGGTCTTGTGACGTCACCAGTTGTCAGGGGTCTTGTGACAGGCAGTACAGGAAAGAGTTACAGTAAAATCTTGAGCATTAGTCGCGATTACACAAGGACACATGGCTGAATGTGTGTGTGGAAGGAGATAAAGGAGGAGAGAGAGATGTTTCATCGGCCGTTAGCTGATTCCTGCCCGAATACAGGTGAGACGACTAGGTGGAGACCCATCCTTGTCATCAGTCCAGCTAACCTAGCCTAGCCTAACCTAACCTAACTGTTTGGTTTGACCCTTGACACAAGGTGGTGGTAGATCCTGCGGTGTGTGTGTGTGTGTGTGTGTGTGTGTGTGTGTGTGTGTGTGTGTGTGTGTGTGTGTGTGTGTGAAGAAAGGTTAAGGCCTAACACCCTTCCCTCACCTCCCCCCTCCCCCTCCTCCCCTCCACTGGCCTCCAGGTGAAATAAACAAGGGGACTAATTTACAGGTGAAATAAACAAGGGGACTAATCAGGAAGAGAGAATAAATTAAATTAAATATTAAATAAAACATTACATGAGAATAACCCTTAAGACACTCTACTCTAAGGGTCAATATTGGATCCACACTGATAATTATGTCATTATATTTTCTTGAACTGTCAGCCCGTGGTAAAGAGCTGACATTTGGCTGATGGTATGTTATGGGGAGCTGATTATTATTAGCTGACATTGTTACATGACCTAGCTGACATTGGCTGTA
>NW_024712007.1:0-17500 GCF_018991925.1 Homarus americanus | reverse complement strand
TGACCATTAATTAAGTAGGTACAGTCATGGACACACTAATGATATGTCCTGTTCTGTAGAGTGTGTGGGAAGGTACTTAGGAAATGCCTTTACACGTGTCCTAATGATCGATTGAGAAATACATAGGAAATGCCTTGACACGTGTCCTATTGTTGGATAGAGGTATCGATATTTAGGAAGTGTCAACATACGTGTCCTGCCAAACAACACGTCACATTTCTTTTAAGTATATGAGGGGTCAGAGGTGTGTGTGTGTGTGTGTGTGTGTGTGTGTGTGTGTGTGTGTGTGTGTGTGTGTGTAATTCTCTCGGTTACAGAATCTTAAACTGACCTTCATTAAGTACAAATTAAATATGGGAAAAAATTAGTCCTAAGTTGTAATGTAAATTGTGGAGTGATTCTAAATTTTCCGAGTTAATTTAAAAGTTATTTTTGTGTGTATCGAAACTTTAGTAATTCATTAACTTCAACAATAGAGGAAGTTGTGACTTTGAGATCCTGGTGGGGTGTGGTTGGGAGGGGAGGGGTGGGGGTGGAGTGGGGAGGGGTGGGGTGGGGAGGGGTGGGGTGGAGTGGAGTGGGGAGGGGGTGTAGGAGCTGATATGTGTTTCTGTGTGTTTAAGAACTTCACGTTTTACACAGTCGTCAAATTTCCATTACATTTAGAGGTGTGTTGCTTCATCGTGTGTGGCAGGAGGTGTGGTTGTTCTTACAGTGTGACTCATTACGGGTTTCTCACGTATTAATAACATATTGTTAAGATGTGTGTGGTGTGTTGTAAGGTCACAACACACGGCTCCCCCTAGAAGACCTTTATTGTGTTAACTTATGGACAGGAAGAGGAGTGATGAAATATTCTGTAATACGTTTCTGTTCGTTGTGTTGACGCTGTTTTAGTTATTGTTTATTAAAGAGTTCTTGATGGAGGTGTGGAGTGTGGCCTTGTTGATGCACCTATTGTAGTTGATGATAATTAGTGAGCCATTCAGCAGGTACAGCCTTGAATGGTGCATGTGGGTAGCGGCTGTTCCTCCCTGACTCTACACAATGTTGGTTTGTCGAGTTATGTCTGGTCGTCTTGCTTAACCTCAAAATATTTGCAAACTAATCATGGGTTGTGTTCTGTTGCAGGCACGGGCGTGGTGTGATGGTGAAGGTGCGGGAGGGGGAGGAAGCCCCCCCTGCCCCCCCGCCGACTGTCACCCTCACCCCCACGCCCCACTCCGACGCCCACACCCACCACAGCCAGTCCGCACCGATGGGGGTGCCGCCCTCTCCAGCCTCCTCGCTCTCCGCCTCAGGGCCCGTGTCTCCGGCCTCCTCCGTCAACTCCACGGGGGAGGCCTACTGTCACGACGACCTGCGCCCCTACTACCGCGGCCACGGGTACCAGCCCTGGGGGAGACACTCACACCCCGGCCGACGACACTCACCACACCACCACCACCACTACCACCATTACAACGGCTCAGGCTCCTCCCATAACTTCCACCACCAGAACGGGTCAGGAGCACCACACCACGGCCACCACCACACCAACGGCCACCACTACCACCACAACCACCACACTAACGGTCGAAGTCACTACCAGAACGACGGCGGCTACCACGGGGGTTACCAGGGAGGTCATAAATCAAATTACCAAGACAATTACCAGGGTTATCAGGGGGGTTACCACGGCGGTTACTCCGGGGGGCGGGGGCGCCACAAATCGTCACGGGACGACTCGTGGACGTCTTCGCTGAGCGTGGGTGGGGGTCGTGGGCGTGGTGGGCGCTACAAAACCATATCCCCGACGCCCTCTAGGTCAAGAGGCACCTCCCCTCGCTCCCACACCTCCTCCCAGTGCTACAATACCACGGCGGCGCTGGACGATGGCCTTGGCTCCGTCACGGTAGAGGTGGGCGGGAGTGGCGGCCTGGTGGGCGGGGTGGAGGACGGGCTGTTGATGGGCGTGGGTGAGGAGGGGCAGCACGTGGTCCACCTCCACATCAACCCGGGCACCACCGTCAACTTCACCACTGTCGAGGACGGACACGTGCAGCGGATATCAGGTAAGTTCCCCCACTCTTTCTTGTTGTGGTAGCTGGGTGTGGTACTATGAATACCACACTCATGAATGAGGGTCAGCAGCGAGGGGCATGACTGGTGTGGTGTCAGAGGCTATCAGGGAGGACTCGTGGTGGTCACTCACACCTCAGCCTCACCTGCCACGACAGTAGTTAGATAAATACTCTTGTTTATGGAATGAAAATTGAATTATTAACCCACATGTTAAACTACCACACCATACAACTGCTCATAATAAAGGGTATGACAGTCAGTAACAGGGAGACTGGTGTAAGGTGACTGTCAAGCTAGACCCTCGATATTACCGGCTCTTGGTAATTTAACTGTTGATAATAGTCTCACTCAACCAGTTACTCCTCAGACATGGGAAAACTTTGAACAAATATTAACATTTTGAAAGTTAACCGGGCTTTAAAGTTAACCGGACATAAAGTTAATCGGCTATAAAGTTAACCGGCTTTAACGTTAACCGGACATAAAGATAACCGGCTGTACAGTTAACCGGACATAAAGATAACCGGCTGTACAGTTAACCGGACATAAAGATAACCGGCGTTACAGTTAACCGGACATAAAGATAACCGGCTGTACAGTTAACCGGACATAAAGATAACCGGCTGTACAGTTAACCAGACATAAAGATAACCGGCTGTACAGTCAACCGACATAAAGATAATGGCTGCGGTTAACCGGACATAAAGATAACCGGCTGTACAGTTAACTGACATAAAGATAAACTGGCTGTACAGTTAACCGACATAAAAGATAACCGGCTGTACAGTTAACCGGACATAAAGATAACCGGCTGTACAGTTAACCGGACATAATATCCTCAACGCAACTTGGTCTTCTGTTGTTTACCTCCTGAATAAACCAATTGGAAGGAGGGAGGAGGGATGGAAGGAAGAGAAGGAGGGAAGGGATGGAAGGAGGGAGGGAAGGAAGGAAGAGAAGGAGGGAGGGAGGGAGGGGTAGTAACGTGATGCCTCGTGTCAACCAACACACAGACATTTGAGATTTGCAAAAGATCAATTTATCAGTTGTAACCTGGACGCCGAGAGGTCAGGAGGGGGGGGGGGAGACGTTGTAGATGACATAACATAACCCGGAACTCACATGGGAGGGCTTTGTGACCCCCCTACATAGTGAGCCTAGCAGTGCCCCCTACATGGAGGTACTACCACCTGGGAAGATATTGGAAGCATAATGTGTTGTCTAATGGTAGACCCTGCTGCCATATGTGACCAAGTCCCAGGTTGATGATCTGACTTTCTGCCTCATTTACACACAATTGCAGGGTCTCAATTGTTTCTCTTACTATTGACAACACAACAGTCATATATTGTTTCTCACTAGTGATCTTGTCTTCTTCTTCTTATTATTTTTATTATTATTATTCTTATTATTATTATTATTATTATTATTATTATTATTATTATTATTATTTTTATTATTATTATTATTATTATTATTATTATTCTTACATTTTCGCCCCCCAGGCCCTGATGTGGGTCAGTGACTGTGCTCGGAGGTCACATTTTACGAGTTAGAGGTGTGAACTACTACAAATGTTTTATTAACCCTATCAGCTTAAACTTACACCGAGAGAGAGAGAGAGAGAGAGAGAGAGAGAGAGAGAGAGGCCTTGGAAACATCACTGGGTCACTGAGAAGAGTTTGAGAGAGAGAGAGAGAGAGAGAGAGAGAGAGAGAGAGAGAGAGAGAGAGAGTCACTGAGAAGAGTGTGTTAAAAACTCGTATAGAAGATATACATATAGGTAAAATATTTAGTTGTAGGAATGTAAAGTGAGGAAGTTTGGTAGCGTGGCCGGTGAGTTATTGAACTGTGTATTATATTCTTAAGGGGAATTTTCTAAACCAATTCTAAGTACAGCTATTAATTATTCACTCAGTGACACACATATTAATAGAACATTATGTTTATGTTATATTACATTACAAGTTACCAAACATCATCATTAACTCTAATAGCTGGATAGCTTCAAACACAGGCTCGTTTTTTAGGAAAGTCTTCGAGGTAGTAGATAATGACGAAAATTACGATGTTATTTACTTAGACTTTTGCAAAGCATTTGACACAGCACCGCATCAGAGGCTTCTGAGAAAAATTAAGGCTCATGGTATCGAGGGGAAAGTTTTAAATTGGATAAAATCATGGCTCACCGATAGAACGCATAGGGTCAGCGTAGCTGGTGTTAAATCTGAGTGGGGCCGTGTAACCAGTGGGGTTCCCCAGGGGTCAGTACTAGGCCCACTCTTGTTCATAATCTACATAAACGATCTAGATACTGGGATCAGCAGTTACATAAGCAAGTTTGCGGATGACACCAAAATAGGGCGGCAGATAAATTCAGGGCAGGATGCAAATGCATTACAGGAGGATCTAAATAAACTGCAGGGGTGGTCTGAAAAATGGCAAATGAAATTCACACCAGCAAGTGCAGCGTACTTAATATTGGAAGAACAAATACTGTCAATGTATACAGCCTTAACAACATCAACCTAGAGAAGTCGACTTGTGAAAGAGACTTAGGGGTACTTGTAAGCCCGGACCTACGGCCTAGAAAACAGTGCGTTAATGTTCGAAATAAGGCAAACAGAGTATTGGGTTTTATATCTAGAAGTGTAAGTAATAAGAGTGCAGAGTTCTTATTGCAACTATATCTTGCGCTAGTCAGGCCGCACCTCGATTATGCGGTTCAGTTCTGGTGCCCCCATTATAGAATGGATATCAATTCACTAGAGTCGGTGCAGCGTAGAATGACGAAAATGATTCCGGGACTTAGAAACCTTCCATATCAGGATAGGTGAAAGAAACTAAACTTGCATTCCCTAGAAAGACGAAGAGTGCGGGGAGATATGATAGAAGTATTCAAGTGGGTGAAAGGAATCAATAAAGGGGATATAGATAAAGTTCTTATAATATCCGAGCAGGATTGGACTCGAAGCAACGGATTTAAGTTGGATAAGTTTAGGTTTAGGAGGGAGATAGGAAGGAACTGGTTCACAAATAGGGTGGTGGACGAGTGGAACAAGCTTAGCAACTATGTAGTAAGTGCTGGAACATTGGAAAGTTTCAAAAGGAGACTGGATAGATTCATGGATGATAGAGAGTGGTAGTAACTCTCGACAGGAGCTGCCATGCACAGGCCAACCGGCCTATTGCAGACTCCTATTTTTCTTATGTTCTTATGTTCGTTAGCTCGTTTGTGGTTCGTGAGCTCGAAGTGAAATTTGTTGTGCCATTTTTTCCTAGTATGAAAATTGTGCCATTTTTTCTAGTACCAGACTCACGTGTGACCTGAGGGAGGCCCGCAGGTGCTGTTGAAGGGAGTGCTGGACTGTCTCCTGTGAGAGACTGCTTGCTGGAGACGCGGCTCCCTCCCTGTTACAATGATGCTCCAAATGCTAAAAGACCCTCGAGGAGGGAGCTACAGGGCCTATATATTTTTTTTATTTTTTATTATTATTGGGCACTTCTACATCCTTGGGTAAGGTGAAGCATAAAAGCGTTTACAGCACCCATTTGGGAAGCATGCTAAGTTCATGCTTGCCTTTATGTCTCATGAGTTAAGGGCGTAGAAGCGTGTGGCAGTGAGAACTCTGGGTCAATGTGACTGACCTCTCTTGGGTCAGGTCTGGACAGCTGTGTTTGCCCAGGTGTGGTAGTATCGCAGGGTTAACTCAAGTACTGTGTGGCCGTCAGGTCTAACTCTCACTGTAGGGTGTGTCCACTCAAGTGGGTGTACACCTGCTCATCAACTTACTGTTATATGTGTTGTATTTCTCTGGGCTGTAAGCTGTGATCTGATAAACAATCATTACACCTCCCGCCAAGACCAAGGCTTCCATACCAGAGACCTGATGACACATACAGGCAGTAATATTATGTGCAGTATAGCCCCTGAGGCGATAATGCTTCCTCACATTTTACAAACAATAACATCATAGATACTGGTTTGGATGTTGTTCTACTGGCTTGGTTTTATCTGACCAAACTTACTATAGTGTGTGAGAGAGAGAGAGAGGCCTTGGGAACAGCACTGGGTCACTGAGAAGAGTTTGAGAGAGAGAGAGAGAGAGAGGCCTTGGAAACAGCGCTGGGTCACTGAGAAGAGTTGGAGAGAGAGAGAGACCTTGGAAACAGCACTGGGTCACTGGAGAAGAGTTTGAGAGAGAGAGAAAGAGAGAGAGAGAGAGAGAGAGAGAGAGAGAGAGAGAGAGAGACCTTGAAACAGCACTGGGTCACTGAGAAGAGTGTGAGAGAGAGAGACCTTGAAACAGCACTGGGTCACTGAGAAGAGTTTGAGAGAGAGAGAGAGGCCTTTGAAACAGCGCTGGGTCACTGAGAAGAGTTTTGGAGAGAGAGAGAGAGAGAGAGAGAGAGAGAGAGAGAGAGAGAGAGAGAGAGGCCTTGGAAACAGCGCTGGGTCACTGAGAAGAGTGAGAGAGAGAGAGAGAGAGAGAGAGAGAGAGAGAGAGGCCTTAGAAACAGCACTGGGTCACTGAGAAGAGAGAGAGAGAGAGAGAGAGAGAGAGAGAGAGAGAGAGAGAGAGGCCTGGAAACAGCACTGGGCCACTGAGAAGAGTTTGAGAGAGAGAGGCCTTGGGAAACAGCGGGGTCACTGAGAAGAGAGAGAGAGAGAGAGAGAGAGAGAGAGAGAGAGAGAGAGAGAGAGAGAGAGAGAGGCCTTGAAACAGCGTTGGGTCACTGAGAGAAGAGGGAGAGAGAGAGAGAGAAGAGAGAGAGAGAGAGAGAGAGAGAGAGAGAGAGAGAGAGAGAGAGAGGCCTTGAAACAAATAGCTGGGTCACTGAGAAGAGGTGAGAGAGAGAAAGAGAGAGAGAGAGAGAGAGAGAGAGAGAGAGAGAGAGAGAGAGAGGCCTTGGAACAGTGCTGGGTCACTGGAGAAGAGAGAGAGAGAGAGAGAGAGAGAGAGAGAGAGAGAGAGAGAGAGAGAGAGAGAGAGAGAGAGCCTTTGGAAACAGCGCTGGGTCACTGAGAAGAGAGAGAGAGAGAGAGAGAGAGAGAGAGAGAGAGAGAGAGAGAGAGAGAGGCCTGGAAACAGCATCAATATTGAGAGAGAGAGAGAGAGAGAGACAGAGACATCGTTCCACTGTCAGCCCACAACCTTAACTCATTCCTTAATTCTTATTTTAGTTATTTGTTCCACACTTCTTCCTCCTGACCGTGAAGATGATGCTCTCTGTTATTTATTTATTCATTGTTATTTATGTATTCATTGTTATATATTTATTCATTGTTATTTATTTATTCATTGTTATTTATTTATTTATTGTATTTATTTATTTTGTAGGGAGATTGTAAAGAGAAGTTTGGTAGCGTGGCCTGTTAGTTACCTTCAACTTGGTGTTATATTATTAAGGGGACTCTTCTAAACACCACTTTCAATACAACTATTTATTAATTAACTGAATGGCATGGACACATTATAGTGACGTTACTAGACACTGACTCTCGGACACAACCATGAAATGAATACACTTCCCACGGTAAGTAACTCACCCTATGGATCGCTCTGACAAAGACTCACGTGTGACCTGAGGGAGGCCCAGCAGGTGTTGTTGAAGGGAGTGCTCGACTATGTCTTTTAAGAACATAAGACTGGAGGACACTGCAGCGGGCCATACTGGGCAGTCCCGTTTACACCCAACCCCTATTGCTCATATGAGCATCCAACCTATGTTTGAAGCTATTCAGCGTATTAGAGTTAATGATGATGTTTGGTAACTTGTTCCATTCATCTACTACTCTGTTTCCAAACCAGTGTTTACCTATTTCACGCCTAAATCTAAATTTGTCTAATTTAAAACCATTGTTACGAGTTCGCTCCTGGTTGGATAGTTTGAGTACCTTTGTAATGTCCCCTTTGTTTAGCCCTGCCTTCCACTTATACACCTCTATCAGGTCGCCCCTTGCTCTACGTCTCTCGAGGGAGTGCAAATTAAGATGCTTTAACCTGTCTTTATACTCAAGGTTCCTAATGCCCGGGATTAGTCTTGTCATTCTCCTCTGAATTCTTTCCAAGGATTCTATATCCATTCTGTAATACGGTGACCAGGACTGAACTGCGTAATCCAGGTGTGGTCTCACAAGAGCAAGATACAGTTTAGGATGACCTCGCTAGTCTTGTAACTAACACTCCTTTGTATGAACCCAAGTACTCTTTTATTAGCCTTGTTACTGTTAAAAACACATTGTTTACTTGGCTTAAGGTTCCTACTTATCATTACTCCTAAATCTCTCGCAGTCGGATTTCTCTATGGCATCGTTGTTCATCTGGTATCTGGTTTCCCTGTTTACATCTCCTATACTGAGTACTTTACATTTGTCCACGTTGAATTTCATCTGCCATTTTTCAGACCATTCGAAAAATTTGTTTAGATCTTCCTGTAGTTTTGTGGAGTCCTCGTCAGATTTAATAACACATCCTATTTTAGTGTCATCAGCAAATTTGCATATGTTGCTGTCTATGCCGATATCTATGTCGTTTATGTATATAATAAATAATAATGGTCCAAGTACTGAGCCTTGGGGAACTCCACTTGTGACGTTGCTCCAATGGGACTTAGTGCCGTTAATGCTCACTCGCTGTTTCCTGTCCTGTAACCACGCCCTAATCCATTTAAGCATGTTACCTTTGATGCCATGTGCTTCTACCTTTCTAATTAGTCTTTCGTGGGGGACTCTGTCGAAGGCTTTGCTAAAGTCGAGATATACCACATCATAATTGTGCCCCTCGTCCACCGATTCGAAAACTGATGGAAAGAATGTCCGTTGGGGTTTTATCCCGTCACCAACTCAGATACCTTGTCAGTGACCTCTCCTGGGTCAGGTCTAACTGTTACTATAGGGTGTGTCAACCTATAATAATAATAATAATAATAATAATAATAATAATAATAATAATAATAATAATAAACGGTTTATTGAAAAAGTTCTGCAGCCCGAAGGCTGAAAATATCCATTGGACATAAATGACTTATTACATACATTGGTGGTTTAACAAAAGCCTTCATTACAGAAAGGTGAAGGAACATACAGTGAACATACAGATTAATGTTTACACACGTAGATCATATGAGCTGAGGTGTTGAACAGCAGACACGTAGTGTAGTAACTCCCTCACAGATGGCGTTATGAGGGACCTCACGTGGCGTAGTAATTCCCTCACAGATGGCGTTATGAGGGGCCTCACGTGGCGTAGTAACTCCCTCACAGATGGCGTTATGAGGGGCCTCACGTGGTGTAGTAATTCCTTCACAGATGGTGTTATGAGGGACCTGACGTGGTGTAGTAGCTCCCTCACTGATGGTGTTATGAGGGACCTCACGTGGTGTAGTAATTCCCTCATAGATGGTGTTATGAGGGGCCTCACGTGGCGTAGTAACTCCCTCACAGAGGGTAAAGTGAGGGGCCTGACGTGGTGTAGTAACTCCTCACAGATGGTGTTATGAGGGGCCTCACGTGGCGTAACTCCTCACAGATGGTGTCATGAGGGACTTGGATGGTGTGTAATTTCACAGATGGTGTTATGAGGGCCTCATGGTGTAATACCTCACAGATGGTGTTATGAGTGCCTCATGTGTGTGTAATAATTCTCCCAGATGGTGTTAGGAGGGGCCTCACGTGGTGTAGTAGTTCCCTCACAGATGGTGTTATGAAGGACCTGACGTGGTGTAGTAATTCCCTCACAGATGGTGTTACGAGGGGCTTCACGTGGTGTAGTAATTCCCTCACAGACGGTGTTATGAGGGGCCTCACGTGGTGTAGTAATTCCCTCACAGATGGTGTTATGAGGGGCCTCACGTGGTGTAGTAACTCCCTCACAGATGGTGTTATGAGGGACCTGACGTGGTATAGTAATTCCTTCACAGATGGTGTTATGAGGGACCTCACGTGGTGTAGTAATTCCTCACAGATGGTGTTATGAGGGCCTGACGTGGTAAGGCACCTCGCCAGGAGCGGTGTTATGAGGACCTGACGTGGCATAGTAATTCCTCACAGATGGTGTTATGAGGGACCTGACGTGGTGTAGTAATTCCCTCACAGATGGTGTTATGAGTGGCCTCATGTGGTATAATAATTCCCTCACAGATGGTGTTATGAGGGGCCTAACGTGGTGTAGTAATTCCCTCACAGATGGTGTTATGAGGGGCCTCACGTGGTGTAGTAATTCCCTCACAGATGGTGTTATATGAGTGAGGTGTGGTCCCAGGTCTCCTTATCGTGGACGGATTAACACAGCTGTTGTTGTTGGGTCTCAGTTATCACTGGGTACCTGTGACCTCACTGTGTGAAGGTTAGCTTGGGTACAACTCGGCTGTTACTGTTAAGTTGTTTCTCACTGACTTAAGCACTGTTCACCACTGTTCACCTCTGTTCAACACTGGTTCCATTCCTTTCCTAAATGAAATAGTAACTTCTGGCGAGAACTTGTTGATATTCCGGTGGGGAGGAGGGTTCAGGGGAGGGAGTTGGTATGGGCCAGCTTAACAGTCAGCGCCAGGTACTAGTTGACCCTTCGGTGGGTTACGACACGGGCTTCTACTTACTGCTATACTGTATGTGTTGTATTTCTCTGGGCTGTGTAAGCTGTGGTCTGATAAACAATTATTACAGTTATTTATTGTTATTTATTTATTTATTTATTTATTTATTTACTTATTAATATTTATTTGACCCAACAGACAGACACGACTAACAAACAAACACTTTCCTGACTCACACTACAAAGGGAAAGTCACTAAGAGTCATGATATAAACGACCTGACTCACGGGGTGACTCACAGGATGACTCAACTAATTCCTTCCTTACTAGTGCTATAATTTACTATTTTATTCACTCATAAATAACTAACAAATCGCTCAATATAACTCCTGTGACTGGTACTGGTAAAAAGTAACTGGTGTTAAGAAATAAAACATAATTGCTCTTGGAAAATAAATGACTCTTGACTGCTCAACGTTTGCAAAGTTATGACAGCTCAGGAAATTATCTCTCATGGCTAAAATAAACAATTTCCGTAACTTATATTGTTTGTACAGCTACCAGGTAATTAAAGCTTTATTAATCATCAATAATTAAGAACGCAATTAGGAGCTAGTGTAAAATATTTCATTATTTCATGTATCCATTTAGGAGCGAAAAATTGTCAACACTAAAATGAAATAGTTAAATCCTGTTGCGTTATTGAGTTATTGATGTAAATTACGTTGTAGTGTGTGATTGATAGGTGTTTATAAGGGTAATTTATGTATGGCGAGAGGAAAATTATAGTGATTAGGTGAGATTTATTGATTGTGAAGAGAGTAAGTAGTAAGGGGTAACGATGGAGGAGGAGTAATGTTGCCTCTGCCACGTCATAGAAAATGGGTATCAACGGTCGTCATGGCAACGGCTAGTCAAAGAAAACGGATCTCTTTCGGAGGTTTAATGGGTAACTATAGTAAAAAAACATTCCATTGGTTTCTGGTGCACTTTACTCTTTTCATCTTTATTTTTCATTTATTCATTTCTCACCACATTAGAAGTGATTTGTAAATTATATTAATTTTATTTAATAATGATTCTTTTCGATTTTATTTTTTTTTAAAGTACAAAAAAATATTAACTGAGATTGCACTACTGGAGCTAAGACTACTTCATTCCTTACTTACGAGGTTACTGAACTGAGGGTGTAAATAACTCATCCAGGTGTAGTTACGTTAATTTAGATTTTTATTAAGGATTTTGTTCTATTATATCATTAAGTTACTAATTAAAGAAAAATAAGAACAAATAATTGTAGTGTTGAGGTAACATGTTGGTAAGACTTGGCAATATATATATTATACACAGATCAAGTCATTATCTCGACCGTTGTAAGTACCAAATAGTGATGAATAGTTAGTTCGTTAAATATAGTTAGTTAGTTAGTTAGCTAAATAGAGAAGTGTTTTATTTTTATTGTTAGTTACAAGTGAATGGGATAATTGAGTATACTTGGTGATACATTGTAGCATGGACGCGAGTGGGTGGAGGTGCATTTAGCTTCAGGTAAAGCCTCTGTCCTGAACACACCTGAGTGAGTAGGTAGTGTTAATGTGTTAATTTATTAGACTTTACCTTACCTTACCTAAGCTAAACTTGCCTTATCTTGCCTTACCTTACCTTACCTTACCTTGCCTTATCTTGCCTTACCTTACCTTACCTTACCTTACCTTACCTTACCTTACCTAAGCTAAACTTGCCTTATCTTGCCTTACCTTACCTTACCTTACCTAAGCTAAACTTGCCTTATCTTGCCTTACCTTATCTTGCCTTACCTTACCTTACCTTACCATACCTTACCTAAGGTAAACTTGCCTTATCTTGCCTTACCTTACCTTACCTTGCCTTATCTTGCCTTACCTTACCTTACCTTACCTTGCCTTATCTTGCCTTACCTTACCTTACCTTACCTTACCTTGCCTTATCTTGCCTTACTGTACATACCTTGCCTTATCTTGCCTTACCTTACCTTGCCCCTTATCTTGCCTTACCTTACCTTGCCTTATCTTGCCTTACCTTACCTTACCTTACCTTGCCTTATCTTGCCTTACCTTACATACATACCATACCTTACCTTGCCTTATCTTACCTTATACCTTACCTTGTCTTATCTTGCCTTACCTTAATCTTTCCTTACCTTACCTTACCTAAGTTAAACTTGCCTTCTTGCCTTACCTTCTGTACCTTGCCTTATCTTGCCTTACACCCACATCCTTGCGCCTCTGCCTTACCTTACCTTGCCTTATCTGCCTTACCTTACCTGTACCTTGCCTTATCTTACCTTACCTTACCATACCTTACCTAAGCTAAACTTGCATTATCTTACCTTACCTTACCTAAGCTAAACTTGCCTTATCTTGCCTTACCTTATCTTGCCTTATCTTGCCTTATCTTACCTTACCTTACCATACCTTACCTAAGCTAAACTTGCATTATCTTACCTTACCTTACCTAAGCTAAACTTGCCTTATCTTACCTTACCTAAGCTAAACTTGCCTTATCTTGCCTTACCTTACCTTACCTTACCTCACCTCACCTCACCTCACCTCACCTCACCTCACCTATTGAGATGTGTTTTAAATTACCCCTTGTGTCCTCACCTCATTGTAGAGAAATTGATGAATGAAATAAAAACACAATAGGAATAAATAAAGACTAATTGAAAATATATTGATAAAAAAGTGAAATATAATAGAATAACTTTGAAAATAATGATGATAAAGTTGTGTTTTATTAAAGATGATGTAAGAAAGTGCCTTGATTATCGTGTGTGTGTGTGTGTCGTGGCATGATGTATCGCGGCATGATGTATCGTGGCATGATGTATCGCGGCATGATGTGACGACCCGTGTATGATAAATGACACAGCAGGACACTTAAGTATGATGTATAGTGTATGTGTGTCACTTATTGCTAGACGAGATTAAGATTACGGGAGAGGTGTCTGCATCTCTCTCTCTCTCTCTCTCTCTCTCTCTCTCTCTCTCTCTCTCTCGCCCCATTTCTTCTTTTTTGTCATTATTTTTGTTGTGTTTATTTCTCTAACGTGTAGGAGTTCGACTTGGAAAGAATGTCTGTCTGTCTGTCTGTGTCTGTCCGTCTGTCTGTCTGTCTGTGTCTGTCTGTCTGTCCACGCGAAATGTACACACTACCCGGAAAGGTTTGGTCTTGGGTCACTGATGTTATAGATGAGGGAGGTGGTGATAACTACTTGTGTTTGTGTGTTGTTGTTGTTATTTTTTTATTGGTATTATTGTTATCGTTGTTATTGTTATTATTTTTGTTATCATTGCTGTTGTTGTTGTTGTTATTTTTTTATTGGTATTATTATTGTTGTTGTTGTTATTTTTAAATTGGTATTATTATTGTTGTTATCGTTGTTATTGTTATTATTTTTGTTATCATTGTTGTTATTATTATTCTTGTTCTTGCCTTTGTTGTTATTATTATTAGAGCGTTGTTGTTATTTTTAAGTTATTAATATTAAATATAATAATAACAACAAACTTTTCATCAGTTATACACAATGAAATTAGCAAAGCGCTCGAGGAATTCTGTGTGTGTCTGTACAGCTGTTGGGGTCGTTAATAAGACGTCATCAGCTAGACTAGGTTGTTTGAGCTGTATGACACGTGTTCTGAGAGGTGATTATTGTTTCTCATAGGGTCGTGTATATACTTGTTGGAGGTGAGGTTAGGTGAGGTGGTGAGGTGAGGTGATGGGGGTTAGGTGAAGGGAGATGAGTTAAGGAGAGGTGATAGAGGTGACATGAGGTGTGGTGATGGAGGTTAGGTGAGGGGGGTGAGGTGAAGGTGAAGGTGATACTGTAGAGATTTTGGTGTTTATTTCTTCTTCACAAGATAGGTAACTCGGTAGGTGTTAAATAGGTGATAGATGGCGGCAAGAGAAGGGATGGGTGGCAGTAGAAGGCAGGGTGGGCGGTAGGAGGAGGAATGGTCGGCAGTAAGAGGCAGGATGGGCGGCAGTAGGAGGCGGAGTGGGTGACAGTAAGAGGCGGGGGTGGGCGACGGTACTAGGCAAGATGGGCGGCGGTAGGAGGCTGGGGTGGGCGGCAGTACTAGGCAAGATGGGCGGCAGTTGGAGGCGGGGTGGGCGAGCAGCTTTAAGTTGTAAGACAAGACAGGTTTAAGAGCCAGGGTGTGGTGGGTGCCAGTAGTGTGGCACTGGTAGATTATACTGGTGTGGCACTGGGATATGGCACCCGCTAAAGAATTATTACGGCCGCATCCCTGAGGTGACTGTAGGAACACCTGTGGACGCTAATTACTTACCATTATACAGTGTATATAACAAAAGACAGGTGAGTACAGGTAACACAATTAAGACACCTTGATCCTTAATTACTTTCCCAAATCACAGTGAGACAGGTCAGTTAGTTGTTACTTGATGGGGGTAAAACTGCGTGGGTACTTGAGGACAATCAGGTAATATACTTAACCCCTGTAGAACCTTGTAGAACCTTGTAGTACTCTGTAGAACCTTGTAGTACTCTGTAGAACCTTGTAGTACTCTGTAGAACCTTGTGGTACTCTGTAGAACCTTGTAGTACTCTGTAGAACCTTGTAGTACTCTGTAGAACCTTGTAGTACTCTGTAGAACCTTGTAACTCTCCCCAGTTCACTTTACACCTACAGTACACATGAAGAAAAAAAATTCAACCTATTAATTAATGTATCTACTATAGTATACTGTATAAATAAGCAGTAAGGACACACACACACACACACACACACACGCAGGAGTTGAGTGCCTTGCCTTCGTCAGGAGAGATCTCAGGCTGCTGCAGGTGTGTTCTTGCCCCCGTGATGCTACTGAAGATGGTATGGGCGGAGTACCTGAAATAATGAGGGGTGAGGGGGTGACCTAGTGAGGGGTGTGACCTAGTGAGGTGACCTAGTGAGGGTGAGGGGAGACACAGTGAGTAGGGAGGGTAACCATGAGGGTGAGGGGAGGAGGGTGAGGTGAGACCATGTGAGGGTGAGGGTGACCTAGTGAGGGTGAGGGAGACTGTGAGGGTGAGGGGTGACCATGTGAGGTGAGGGTGACCTAGTGAGGTGAGGGAGAGACAGTGAGGTGAGGGGTGACCATGTGAGGGTGAGGGAGACACAGTGAGGGTGAGGGGTGACCATGTGAGGGTGAGGGGTGACCTAGTGAGGGTGAGGGGAGATCTATGGAGGGTGAGGGGAGAGACAGTGGGGGTGGGGTGACCATGTGGAGGGTGAGGGGTGACCATGTGAGGGTGGGGGAGACACAGTGAGGGGTGAGGGTGACCATGTGAGGGGTGAGGGGTGACCCAGTGAGGGTGAGGGAGACACAGGTGGGTGAGGGGTGACCGTGAGG
The DNA here is from genome assembly GCF_018991925.1 of Homarus americanus. NCBI lineage: Eukaryota > Metazoa > Arthropoda > Malacostraca > Decapoda > Nephropidae > Homarus > Homarus americanus. The sequence continues at coordinate 1,496 of NW_024712007.1, read as the reverse complement.
GTGAGGGGAGACAGGAGGGGTGAGGGTGACCATGGAGGGTGAGGGTGACCTAGTGAGGGTGGAGGGGAGACAGTGAGGGTGAGGGGTGACCATGTGAGGGTGAGGGGTGACCAAGTGAGGGTGAGGTGACCTAGTGAGGGTGGGGTGGGGTGACCGTGAGGGTGGGTGACCAGTGAGGGTGAGGGGAGACAGAGGGAGAGGGACCATGGAGGGGTGAGGGGTGACCCAGTGAGGTGGGGAGACAGTGAGGGTGAGGGGTGACCATGTGAGGGTGAGGGGTGACCCAGTGAGGGTGAGGGAAGCACAGGAGGGGTGAGGGTGACCTAGTGAGGTGTGAGGGAAAACAGGAGGTGAGGCTGGTGGAGGTGAAGTGTAGGGGTGACCTAGGTGAGGGTGAGGGAATCCAGTGAGGGTGAGGGGAGAGATAGGAGGGTGAGGGGTGATCAAGTGAGGTGAGGGTGACCTAGTGAGGGTGAGGGGTGACCATGTGGGAGGGTGATGGGTGACTGAGGAGGGTGGGGAGGGAGAGACAGTGAGGGAGAGGGGGGTGTGACCATGGGAGGAGGGCATCTAAGAGGGTGAGGGAGACAGTGAGGTGTGAGGGTGACCATGTGAGGGGTGAGGGGTGACCCAGTGGAGGGAGGGGGGACCTAGTGAGGGGAGGGGGTGACCTAGGGTGAGGTGAGGGCAGAGGGGAGGTGACAATGTGGTGAGGGAGATTAGTTGAGAGGAAGAGAGAACTGGGAGGGGAGACGGTCCCTCACCCTGACCTCTCTGCTTTAAAAGAGGTAGCCTAGCGGAGGAGGCAACATGGGGTCCTCCCCTACTACTACTGTGTCTCCCCCTCCCATTTCCTTTTCTCCCATGGCATCTCACCTCCTCCTCTCCCCCCCACTACATCACTAGAGTCACATCATAGGACAAACCCTTTGGCCACCATCCTACAGGTGTAATAATTGCCGAAAAAAGTCACTTGTTTCGGGAAAAAAGTCACTCACTTCTTCCCACACTAAAGTCACCATTTTAAGTGAATAGACTGTGTGGGGGTTACTAGAGGTCTTCTGTCTGTCTGTCTTCTATGTTTGTCTGTCTATCTGTCTGTCTGTCTGTCTGTTCATCCGTCTGTCTGTCTGTCTGTCTGTCTGTGTTCTCTGTCTGTCTAATTCTTCTGGTTTAAACAAGTGTGGATGGGTTTCAGTCATCTTGTTATGTGTTCATTAATAATATGATCTGGGATTTAACTTTGGTATTTGACCTTGGTATACCCGATGTGACCTGGGATATGACCTTGGTATATGACCTGATATTTGACCTGGTATTTGACCTGGTATATGACCTGGGATGACCTGGGATATGACCTTGGTATGACCTGATGTGACCTGGGATATGACCTTGGAGAGGCACCTGGTATTTGACCTGGTATATGACCTGGTATATGACCTAGATTTGACCTTGGTATATGACCTGGGATGTGACCTGGGATATGACCTTGGTAT
>NW_024712006.1:0-19110 GCF_018991925.1 Homarus americanus | reverse complement strand
CCTCAATCTTGCTTAAATCTACTTCAATATAGTTTATGGTCGTACCCCTCAATCTTGCTTAAATCTACTTCAATATAGTTTATGGTCGTACCCCTCAATCTTGCTTAAATATACTTCAATATAGTTTATGGTTGTTTCCCCTCAATGTTGCTTAAATGTTCTTCAATATAGTTTATGGTTGTTTCCCCTCAATCTTGCTTAAATCTACTTCAATATAGTTTATGGTTGTTTCCCCTCAATCTTGCTTAAATCTACTTCAATATAGTTTATGGTCGTACCCCTCAATCTTGCTTAAATCTACTTCAATATAGTTTATGGTTGTTTCCCCTCAATCCTGCTTAAATCTACTTCAATATAGTTTATGGTCGTACCCCTCACTCTTGCTTAAATCTACTTCAATATAGTTTATGGTTGTTTCCCCTCAATCCTGCTTAAATCTACTTCAATATAGTTTATGGTCGTACCCCTCAATCTTGCTTAAATCTACTTCAATATAGTTTATGGTTGTTTCCTCAATCCTGCTTTCTAAATGTACTTCATCATACTTTATGGTCGCCCCCAATCTTGCTTAAATCTACTTCAATATGTTTATGGTTGTACCCTCAATCTTGCTTAAATCTACTTCAATATAGCGTTTATATCGTACCTCAATCTTGCTTAAATCTACTTCCAATATAGTTTATGGTCGTTTTCCCAATCTTTGCTTAAATCTACTTCAATATAGTTTATGGTTGTACCCCTCAATCTTGCTTAAATCTACTTCAATATAGTTTATGGTTGTACCCCTCAATCTTGCTTAAATCTACTTCAATATAGTTTATGGTCGTACCCCCAATCTTGCTTAAATCTACTTCAATATAGTTTATGGTCGTACCCCCCAATCTTGCTTAAATCTACTTCAATATAGTTTATGGTTGTTTCCCCTCAATCTTGCTTAAATCTACTTCAATATAGTTTATGGTTGTTTCCCCTTAATCTTGCTTAAATCTACTTCAATATAGTTTATGGTCGTTTCCCCAATCTTGCTTAAATCTACTTCAATATAGTTTATGGTTGTACCCCTCAATCTTGCTTAAATCTACTTCAATATAGTTTATGGTTGTTTCCCCTCAATCTTGCTTAAATCTTCTTCAATATAGTTTATGGTCGTACCCCTCAATCTTGCTTAAATCTTCTTCAATATAGTTTATGGTTGTTTCCCCTCAATCTTGCTTAAAACTACTTCAATATAGTTTATGGTCGTACCCCTCAATCTTTCTTAAATCTACTTCAATATAGTTTATGGTCGTATCCCTCAATCTTGCTTAAATCTACTTCAATATAGTTTATGCTCGTACCCCTCAATCTTGCTTAAATATACTTCAATATAGTTTTTGGTTGTTTCCCCTCAATGTTGCTTAAATGTACTTCAATATAGTTTATGGTTGTTTCCCCTCAATCTTGCTTAAATCTACTTCAATATAGTTTATGGTCGTACCCCTCAATCTTGCTTAAATCTACTTCAATATAGTTTATGGTTGTTTCAATCTTGCTTAAATCTACTATAATATAGTTTATGGTTGTACCCCTCAATCTTGCTTTTAAATCTACTTCAATATACTTATGGTCGTACCCCCTCAATCTTGCTTAAATGTACTTCAATATAGTTTATGGTTGCTTCCAATCTTGCTTAAATCTACTTCAATATAGTTTATGGTCGTTTCCCCAATCTTGCTTAAATCTACTTCAATATAATTTATGGTTGTTTCCCCAATCTTGCTTAAATCTACTTCAATATAGTTTATGGTTGTACCCCTCAATCTTGCTTAAATCTACTTCAATATAGTTTATGGTCGTACCCCTCAATCTTGCTTAAATCTACTTCAATATAGTTTATGGTCGTTTCCCCAATCTTGCTTAAATCTACTTCAATATAGTTTATGGTTGTTTCCCCAATCCTGCTTAAATCTACTTCAATATAGTTTATGGTTGTACCCCTCAATCTTGCTTAAATCTACTTCAATATAGTTTATGGTCGTACCCCCCAATCTTGCTTAAATCTACTTCAATATAGTTTATGGTTGTTTCCCCTCAATCTTGCTTAAATCTACTTCAATATAGTTTATGGTTGTACCCCTCAATCTTGCTTAAATCTACTTCAATATAGTTTATGGTCGTACCTCAATCTTGCTTAAATCTAACTTCATAATATAGTTTATGGTTGTTTCTCAATCTTGCTTAAATCTATCAATATAGTTTATGGTTGTACCTCAATCTTGCTTAAATCTACTTCAATATAGTTTGGTGGTTGTACCCCCAATCTTGCTTAAATCTACTTCAATATAGTTTATGGTCGTATCTCCAATTCTGCTTAAATCTACTTCAAGAGCAGTTTATGGTCGTACCCCCAATCTTAAGCTTTTTTCTAAATCTACTTCAATATAGCTATGGTTGTTTCCTCAATCTTGCTTTTAAATCTACCAATATAGTTTATGGTTGTTTCCCTTAATCTTGCTTAAATCTAATACTTCAATATAGTTTATGGTCGTTTCCCCAATCTTGCTTAAATTACTAATATAGTTTATGGTTGTACCCTCAATCTTGCTTGCAATCTACTTCAATATAGTTTATGGGTGTTCTCAATCTTGCTTAAATCTACTTCAATATAGTTTATGGTTGTTTCCCCAATCTTGCTTAAATCTACTTCAATATAGTTTATGGTTGTACCCCTCAATCTTGCTTAAATCTACTTCAATATAGTTTATGGTCGTACCCCCCAATCTTGCTTAAATCTACTTCAATATAGTTTATGGTCGTACCCCCCAATCTTGCTTTAATCTACTTCAATATAGTTTATGGTTGTTTTCCCTCAATCTTGCTTAAATCTACTTCAATATAGTTTATGGTCGTACCCCTTAATCTTGCTTAAATCTACTTCAATATAGTTTATGGTTGTTTCCCCTCAATCCTGCTTAAATCTACTTCAATATAGTTTATGGTCGTACCCCTCAATCTTGCTTAAATCTACTTCAATATAGTTTATGGTTGTTTCCCCTCAATCCTGCTTAAATCTACTTCAATATAGTTTATGGTCGTACCCCTCACTCTTGCTTAAATCTACTTCAATATAGTTTATGGTTGTTTCCCCTCAATCTTGCTTAAATCTACTTCAATATAGTTTATGGTCGTACCCCTCAATCTTGCTTAAATCTACTTCAATATAGTTTATGGTTGTTTCCCCTCAATCCTGCTTAAATGTACTTCAATATAGTTTATGGTCGTACCCCTCAATCTTGCTTAAATCTACTTCAATATAGTTTATGGTCGTTTCCCCTCAATCTGCCTGTAGGCTTTCTGACACACAGGGGGCACTCCAGGGTATTTCATCACCATTTCAAAAGCGCCGCTACACCTCCCAACAAAAGCTTTGCCGTGTCAATTTGTGTCACATTCTGGCTAAATAAACATTCAATTTTAACATGGGATAGAATAATGTTAAATGACAGACAATGTTGATGGTTCGTTTAGGTGATTACGGGTTATAAAGTTAACCAATAACAGCTAAAGATATGAACCAACCAATCCCAAAATAAACTACGAATAAAGTTAATCTAACCAAACCAAAGTAAATTTAACCAAACCTTAAAGAAACTCAACCTAGATTAACTTAACCTAACCAAACCATAGTAGGTATCTGGTAGTATTAGAGAGGTATCTGGTAGAAAGTGCAGAAAAATGGATTAGGAAAAAATAGGAAAAATGAGAGGAAAAATTAGTATTTATTTTTAAATGGGAAAAATTAAGGAAAAAATTAGGACAATGAGGAAAAAATTGGTTGAATGGGGTAAAAATTAGGTAAAAATTAGGTAAAAAATTGTTAGAAATGAGGGAAAAATGGAGGTAAAACTGAGGTACTATTCCCAGGTAGGGATTTTGTACTAACTAATAAGCGGCTCCACATGCAAGAGATATATGTACTAGGGTATGTATATATAGTGAAAATACACAAGACCTGAACGATTGGTGCGTGAAGGTCTCGTGTTGACCAGGAGAACAACAGTGGATTGAGGAAAGCATGTCGGTGGCTTGGGTAATAACAGTGATAACCCTGACTACTACACTGAAATACGGATAATGTCAGTAGGTATAATCTGAAAGTCGTGTACAGACAGAAACACAGAGGCAGACAAAGAAACAGACACAGACAAACAGGTAATTTGACTTCATAAATGTATATATAGTCTTATTGTTAACTACATGTTATATGATACTTATACAACTGATAATAGCGCACCCGATATCTACACCAACAATACGTGTATAGTGCTCACACACAAACACACACACACACACACAAACACACACACACACACACACACACACTGTTACAAATGCATTGACAACTAATCAAAAGGTTTCTCACTTACAGGAAACAATGCTTTACTCTTAAGTTATGCTGTTTCCTTTATAACACAACCTTCTGATTCATCTGTTGTGTGTGTGTGTGTGTGTGTGTAATAATAATAATAATAATTAACGGTTTATTGAAAGAGCTTGGCAGCCAGAAGACTGAAAATATACAGTTACATATTTGGGGAATGGGTTTCGAATTACAAATAATATACAAGTAACATAAGTGATACAAATAAGATATATAATAACTAGATGGGGAAAAGCTCAAACTACAGTGCATTTCAACATAGTGACAGTGCAAGGAGTAGTGTTTACTGGGAGTGAATACACTGGTTTATAACAAGTTATTGATAATTAATTTTTACAATGGTTGGGACTGGTCTGTTCTTATAGCGATCAGTTCGTGCACGTATGGGCTGGATGCGGTTGTGGTGTCGAACAGCAATTCTCGGGCTAGGTGTGTGTGTGTGTGTGTATGTAACAGCAATAATTTTATATTTTAGTCGTTACTGTAATGAGCTAAGTTAAACGATGTTTATGTAACAGCGCACGAGTTAGTTGCATAATGTTATAATACAGTGATTCCTTTATCAGGTTCAAGCATCTTCATTATTCCATGAAGCTAACCATAAACGCTCCAGACCTCAAAGCCTATCTGGTCATGTGTAAATTTTCCCCCAAAGCCTTTGCAGGAAAAACTATCTTTTTTGGTCAACTTTTTGTTGATGAAAAGAAACTTGTACTTGGCTACTGTATTATAAAGGTAGGATTTACATATCAAAAGATCTTGGTAAAGTGAGTAGACGTCTTGCTCAAAGGGATTGAGAAGAGGCAGAAGGCCACACACTCACACACACACACACACCTTCAGCCCTCATGGGATGAGGACCCGGAGCTGTGAAGACCTGCCCTCTCTGCTGCCATTGTTGGCCAACTTTGCTGGTCCGCTGACATCTTCGACAACATCTCAGGAGCGTTTTCGGTTTATCGAGTATTAGTTTGCCGTACCCACTGGTGGTGTGAGTGACCCACACTCCAGTTGGATAGCAGCTATAGCGTGGTATTCCCGACGTGGTTTGAGCTCTTTTCCTTCTACTACTATTTTGCTTTTTTTCGCTCTGGCCTAGGGGCCTGCACCCTCAAAAGTGTATTCGTCCTGCGGTCCCCCCTGTAACTGTTCACCTCCCTCCCAGGAGATTAAGGACACGAAAGTGGGTTGGAGCAAGAACCCATCCCTCTGCCGAGTCTTTCCAGGAAAACCGTGATCGTGCGGGTCCACCTGGAAAGAGGGTAGCAATCCTCATCCTTACCCAATAGGCACACTTAGCTCACGTCTATAAGTGAGCAGTCACATACACTAGGAAGTAGGTTTCCACAAACGGGGCTCCGGGTGAGAAGCTCATGAATCACTCTACTACCACCCCGCCATCAAGTGGCTGTGGGGAGTGTTTAATTCCTCCGCTACTTACTCAACCGGAATAGGTAGGCTCTGAGCAACAGAGAAACCTCCAAAGAAGAAGAAAAAACCACTTAACCACCGGTTATGGAGTGCGTACGCCCTCCTCACCGCGACCCTCGCCTGAACCGCCAACCCGACGACCCGAACCACGACAGGCTCCGCACAGAGAAAGCGGACCAGCTGCAGGCCTTCCACGAAGCTCTGAAAACCAAGAACAACGCCATCCACACACCTCCGCCGCCCCCAACAGCTCCGCCACCACTGCCACCGCCACCGAGGACGACAACTGGACGAAGGTTAAAAACAAAAAACGCCGACGTGCTTTTTCGGGAAACGAAATTCGTCAAGCAGCCCAAAAGGCACCCATCACCACCACCAGCTCGACCCCAACGACAGTTGCCAAAATTCCGGATCTCGAAAACGGACACGAAAACGATATTTGCCGCCATCACAGAGATGGAGAAACAAAACCCACTGGCCAGGACACGGGACGATCACAACAGCTCTATGTTGTGATATTTTAAGAAATAACAACTATTCATATTTGATCTCTGATAATTTCCGTACATGGTGAAATAATAATGAGCTATGAAATGCTCTGATAACATAAATATCATAAAACGAACGTCACTTGAACTTGTTCGTCATGTTCTTGTTTCCTTTTATGATATTTTTATTATTAGTGCCGTTTTATAAACTAATTTTAGCTTACTCAAGAGCTGAAATTATCAGAGAACAACACAGAAGAGTTATTATCCCTAAAGCATCAGAATATAAATACGATAGATCAAAAACTAAAGAACACTCGTGACTCTGCGTGTCCGTCGACTCAGTTGCAAAGTTCGAGTCAACAGACTGTTGTAGTCACAGTAAAGGCTGCACGTACCTAACAGGTGATGGGCGACGCTCCCTCGATGAGCTGTAAATATCACTTACCTGCAGTGATAAACAAATACATTACTAACATAGAGAGTTTACTTCTCCCTCCTCAGCCTTCACAAATAACATAGGTCCGCTGATCTTCGGATTCACGAAAGGTTGTGAGCAAAAGACACTTATGAAAACCTGAACTTTATATGGAAGGAAATTTTGTGATACTTAGTTTATCTGAGTTACGAGTGTTCTTATAACGGTTGTTGTTGTTAATGAAAAATTATAAATTATCGGAAAATTCATCTTCCGTTACATTTAGAAAACACACAAATGGTTAAGCAAAGTGTTTGTGGTGTTCGGGAGGGACTTTTACGCCTCAACTATTGTCAATCCGTATAGTCACTTGGCTTAAAATAACATATAGTAAAATACTTGATTAACTTATAGTTGAATTATGTAACACACCAACAATATATAAACAGTAAACTTGTAAACAAATCCCGGTGGTCGAGTGAGGCGCCAACTCATGTCAACTATTGTAACCTTGACCTCTGGCCATAAAAAAACCACATTTAGTAACAAGACTGAATCAATAATATAATTCACATGACAAGGATAAACAGGTCAGGAAATATCCCAACCAGCATCCGTAATGTGAGGGAATATTTCACTGAATCATTTGAAGTCTCGGGAGAATGGTCATAAGTGGTGTTGCTGTCCTCCCATCATAAGGAGTTGTGTGTGTGTTCAAGAAAAACATTAAGAGCTGTTGTATATATCGAGGGTCAGGGGTCAAGTCACCACCAGGCGTGAGTCAATACCTGCCTGGAGCACAGTGTAGGTCATCAGGTGTTGTGGGACTCATCTTATCTGGAAGAGGTGGTGGTGGGTGTTCACTTGTCCAGGTCCTGCCTCCGGGAGCTCCTGTCACCAAGGTACTCCACTCTCCTGTGTTCACTTGTCCAGGTCCTGCCGCCGGGAGCTCCTGTCACCAAAGTACTCCACTCTCCTGTAATAACATCTTACATTATTCTATGAAATTACATAAAATTTTTCATCATTTATTTTCTATTCTCTTCCTCCATCTTTAGCATGATAATGAAGAAAAATATAAATCTTAAAAAAAAAAAGTTTAGGAAATGGAGTTCACTTAATAATGGTTAGCACAGATATTCGTAAGCCATTAATTCCTCTAGTAAATACTCTAGAGTCTAGACGCTCAGCAGCACCATACTACATTACATTATCCCGTAAACAGGCAGGCATACACCCACAAGGTAGCGTCCACTTCTTGACATACAGGGGGCCGTTGCTTCACTCTATTTTCTGAATATTAAAAATTCTAACCTAACCTGCCATGAAAGCGACTCGCCTGAGAACTAGGTTAAGTTAAAGTTTTGGGTTATGTTATTACTGCGTTTCAGCAAGTAAGGTCTTTGAGCAAGTAAGTAACTAGTTTAGCAATTACACCAATCGACAAACATGAAAATATTAGATAAAACAGTTCCCAAATTCGATCTTTTAATTTATACAACAAAACAAATATTTTAGTGAATATCCTCCAACAAATTGATAACGATGTGTAGCCATTTTATACTACATTTGAGGATAAGTAAAAATAGCCTGAGGACGTTTAGAAAGTTACTTTCATTGACACCAGATGTCAAAATAAGTACTTCCTGTTTTATATGGCGAGGGCTCAAGAGGGCAGAGCCCCTGAGTTAGGAAGTTACGTAAGGTTAAGTCGATTTTCTAGAAAAATTAAGAAAAAATGGCTAATGTGCGACGGAAATTAAGGTCAGATTCGATTGAAACGACACAAAATACACCCGGAAACCCTATTTTTGTTAGTAGTTTTCGTGGTGTATCTAAAACGAGTCTTTACCATAAGGGTTTATAGAGAAGTTAGTAAACGTTAAGGGCTTGGGGATTTTGCATAGATTTTTTTGTTTTTGTTTTACGTGAATGTATTGTGTTTGTTTACGGATTCAGCTTCGGTTATGTGAAAAACACTTACATATATAGTTAGTATGTTATGGCCCTTCGTACTTTCGAATTGACAAAAATTATCAACTTAATCTAATTTTAGAATGAGTGAATCATTGAGTCATACATATTCAGTTTCGTCACTGCTCAAATCAGATATAGCCCAGCGATCATTTTTTCCATTTCGTCAAAGCGGTGAGGGTGCAGAGGCAACGTCCTCCTTGATAGGACTTTCAGATGGGTTAATTAAAGTTCACTTGGCTTGTGAGTCTGACTTTTTAAACAGAAAAGTCAACGGGCTTCCCATAAGGGTTGGTGCAGCATACAGATACGGGTAGATTTTCGTTAGCTTTTATTGAAATATATTTATCACACAGTATTATCTACCGTGCAGCTGGAAAATACTCGTTTACAAAAAATACCCGTTTGCCACTTAATTATTTTCACATAAAATTATTTTCAATATAATTCTCTAGAATATCGTATTAACTATGAATTTAGGTAAAACGATTTATCACCACTTCTTTATTTCATCAATATAAAAGAAACTTATTTCGATATCCATGATGAAAAAATCTGACAGGCAGCATCGAGTGTAAACACCAACGATGTTTGTTTAATTTATACGTTTGCTTTATACTAGAAACTTAAGTTTATTCAACATGAAAGTATAATAATAAACAGAACAATCTTGAAATACAATGACACTGAAAAACGTTCGATATTTAAGGGAAATTTACATAAAGCCTAGTACTATACATAGAGCATGAATGTGCCAGTGACCCTTCCTACCCTAGAACAATCATTTACCAGGTATTGGAGGATTAACTTAAATCCAGTATCCATTTATAATCAGAAGGTTTATCACGTTCACAATTATTGAGACACGCTCGGACGACCACCATTCCCAGGTTTCGACAACAACATAGTGTTCTTACTCTCAAACACGTAATATCACACAAAGATCAAAAGTTACCGCCTAGTATCTGTGACTCACCTCTTCTTTCTTTCCAGTTTACTCAACATGATGGAATTTGTCACAAAAAAAACCCTGTTATTAAACACCTCGTGAGTCAACACCTTCACTCTTTAACAGGGGCACGGTACTACTTAGGGTAAATTTATCCTACGCCAGCGACCAGTGTTGTTGTTCACCGAGGTAAAATTTGTTCACGCGCAACTGAGTTTATACATACCATCATATTTCTACCACATACTTGTCTAGTTTTAATTTATATTGAAATTATCAAGCCAAATTTATACGTTTTCATTTGATTTGGCGCATTCTGTCATTGTAGAAACCTAAAAGGAGGATGGCAGTGGTGAGCGTGTTGTTTGGGATATTTGCGCATGCACAACGTATACCCATGGGATTTGGAACTTGTGAAACCGTGTCCAGTAATTGTGCATTGTGTGATGAAGAGGTGAAATATGACAAGATGCCATGTATTATTATTTATAAGGCAGTACACTCTCACGAATATCCTCAGTTTACAAACAAATATATGCAAAATTAATCCTTAACCTTCATATTAATTAAATGCTTCAATCCTATTCACAGCGAGTCACGAGGTTTGTTTTATGTAAACACTATTGCGTACGAAATGACTCCTCCATTGTGCAAAATCCAAAATTATTACTCTCCCATTAATTATTATTTGTGACACTTCTATGACAACATACAAGGACGGTCAGTAATAGTTAAGTTTTAGGTTGTAATATGTGAAGAATATTGACAAAAGTTTGAGTGTTAAGTCAACAACATTATTATATTTACAGTGGTATTGATTTTATAATGTATTATTGCACTCCAACAACGTCTATAAGCGCGTATTTCTAGGTTTGCAATACGCTTATCATCCACAATAATTAAGAGATATGTAGGGACGAGAATCCCAGCGGTGAGAGAAGAGTAAAAAGACAAACTGAAAAAAGGAAACGAATGGGCCATGTTTCCCCCACGTTCATCAATTGTTTTGTCTTTTACACCGTGGCAAAAAGGGAAACAATGACAAGAATCCCGACACCGAAGTTTGTTGTTGGTTGACCTGTTGCGAGGTATGTGTAGAAAGTACAGTACTATATAGATTGGCTACCTATTGTCTGTTATGTTGTATAACCTATTACAGGGAGAGTATAGCTGTTGTGCAGTTTGTTGTACGGTATAATTCAATTTCAATTTTCACACATTTTACAGCTGTATGAAAGGTTACAAAAGTGTACAGCTGGTTTTTTTGGTATGTTATAGTATGAAGTATTTTGACTTATTACATCAGTTGTACATTAATTGTTGAGTTCCTGTATACAGGAATTAGACCGTCTTGTTACATTAGATAAGCCAGCATCAAATTAATCTTTCTTTGGTGACGTCATAATTAAATACAACGATGAATATGATTCTCATATTATTATTATCATTAGGATGCAGACATAATTTTTTCAGGAAGAACGCAATTAGTTATATACTCTTAAGTTCAGTAGACTGAGGGAGAGAGACGTTTCATGTGTAACATTGTGGGGTTTTTTTTGCTGGTTGGCTGCCTTCTGTGTACACTGTACAGGATAATTACTTATAGTGTTAGAAAATATCTCTGTAAACTCCGAAGGGAGGAATCCAAATGGTAAAAATATAGGAAAAGACACGAGAAAGGAGACGCAATAATGGGAAAAGAGGAAAAATTAGAATTAGTCATCGTTCTTTTTCACTTCAGACGAAACGATGTACTGAACACTGAACACAGGTGACTAATGGTGCCTTCTTAGTCAGGGATGAATGTTAAAACAAAATAAATATTAAAATAAAACTATACAACTAAAAAGTAAAGTTAGAAATTAATACTGAGATGGGTCAGCTGCTCTACTAGGCCTGTAACAATTCAATGGGAGGCGTTAAAATTATTGCCCCGCTTAAAACACCTGTAAATTACGTTAGTGGTAATAATTCATTATCGACACTTTTCCTATAATTACACAAGGCCTTAAGTAATCGTGAAAACGTAACCCCAAGCGTTACATGAAAAGGTTAGGTTACATTCATGAATGCTCGAATATTTTGTTTGTGATTAATCTTCCTCTGTGAGATTACTCTATGTTGATATTACTAAATGATTTATTACTTTTATCCTGTTTATGTAATGTTATGGTTTATTTGGTGGAAAACATATAAACCTTCCTTCGTGTGTGTATGCAACCAAAATTGGAGTACTTATTAAAAAAATAAATATTGCATTGGTATTATTAGGCTGATTGACCCTCCTTCCACAAGCCTCGCCATATTTGTGACGCCACGTTTACAACTAACTCTTGTACTCTGTGTTGCAAGTTACCCCTGGTGCCTCGCTCACAGGACTACACTGTTGTACTTAAATATTTGCGTTTCCTATTTTCCTGGGCCTCATTATGACTGGGATCAGGTATAACAAGGACTTAAAGACGAGTTATAACGCCAGCTTAGAAATTTGCGATTCGTCTATTTATGAGCGTAATCAAATGTCACAGTCGATTGTTTTTCGGCAATATCTAACCTACAGACTTTCGCGGTCAGAAAACCATTGCTATAAAGATCGATGAAGTTAGCTCAGACCACTTAAGTATGAGTCCCATAGAACGACGATTGTAAAAAAATAATACATTGGAACAAATCGGAGGTTTTGACCCTCACCCTTCTCAACTCGAGAGCGTCCTGATTTTATAATATAATTTTATAATGTGGAAAATAATGATTACATCTAGGTATATATTTTCAGATCAAATTAATTTGAAATTTCGTATAAACCAAATTAGTGGGATTATGATGTCTAGTGTTGGTAGGCCTGTTTGGTGTCTTAAATGTTGGTCAGCCTGATATGCACTTGCGTTTGGAAACGTACATTTTAAAATACTGAAAATCCAAACCCCAGTGATATATCATGTTATGTGGTTTTACATAATATCCACAAATCAATAAATAACTCAATTAAATTTCCAAGAAAAGAGAAAATCGACCTTAGTTATTGATAAAATGGACGCTGTTAAAATATACCACAAACTGAACCGAGGCACCGTGTATTCGACCAGCAACAAGAAACAACCAAGCACTCTAACAAATAAATATCCCTTGGGATCATTAGTTAGGTTAATTAAATTTTGTTTCAGAACACTTGCTTGAAATTATATGATAAAGTTTTTATGTTCATAATATTTTCCTACTTTAGGCATAACGCTAAGAAAACTTCAGTCGTCGAATTCAAATAAAGTTCCAATAATGCCTGAACGACCGTTAAATTGAGTCTGAGAGGTGTTGCTAGATATTTTTGTTATGAAATTTTGCAAAAGTTTACTGCTCGTTAACTCTTGTAATATTTTTAATAATTCAGATATTTCTATAAACAAAAATTTAGAATTATTATAAAATATGACGGAACGATCATAGAAACAATAAAAGTTGTGATTAAAGACTGGGCCACGTAACACTGGACTCGTCTGCACTGAGTGAATGGAGGTCAGGCGTGGCGGGGTAATTTGGTGAGGTATTTGATAACAGTGATTCTCGTTTCTGCGGCATATTTGACCACACTGAGGCATCTGGCTGGAAACTAGAGGTGAGACCCATTTTTGATATAGTGCGTGTTAAAGAGCGAAACACTTGATGTTGGTTGTGTTACGTAGCAGCTGTTAACAAGATTTTCTACATAAAAGGATTTCAGTGAAACTTGGAAGTTGATATAAGCAAAGATAACATTTTACAACAGTGTATCCCTAAACTAATAGTCTGAAGATGATACACTCAGTAAGATGTGCCACTCAGGGCGGTCTCAGGTCTCATCATAGCATACTTGTAATCGAGGCGGAACACTTTTTTTTTCTTTATTTATTGGGCACTCTCCTACATCCTTGTGTAAGGTGAAGCGCAGAAGTGTTTACAGTGCCCAACAGGGAAGCATGTTAAGTTCATGCTTGCCTTTATGTCTCATGAGTTAAGGGCATAGAAGCCTGAAGAGTCAAGGGCATAGAACATAAGAATGGAGGAAACTGCAGCGAGCCTATTGGCCCATACTGGGCAGTCCCGTTTACACCCAACCCCTATTGCTCATATGAGCATCCAACCTATGTTTGAAGCAATTCAGCGTATTCGAGTTAATGATGATATTTGGTAACTTGTTCCATTCATCCACTACTCTGTTTCCAAACCAGTGTTTACCTATTTCACGCCTAAATCTAAATTTGTTTAATTTAAAACCATTGTTACGAGTTCGCTCCTGGTTGGATAGTTTGAGTACCTTTGTAATGTCCCCTTTGTTTAGCCCTGCCTTCCACTTATACACCTCTATCAGGTCGCCCTCGCTCTACGTCTCTCAAGGGAGTGCAAATTAAGATGCTTTAACCTGTCTCAAGGTTCCTAATGCCCGGGATTAGTCTTGTCATTCTCCTCTGAATTCCTTCCAAGAAGCCTGAAGAGTCAATGGTTTGTGTCATCAAGTTATTGGAAGCTCCAACAACTTGTCCCTGAATACGAATTCGCAACTTTCGACTTACAACAGGTACCTACTTTACTGCTAAGTGAACAGGGACTAATGGGGGCTAGGAAGTGTGTCCAAACAACTTCCACCAGCCTGGGAATCGAACCCGTGACATCTCGCTTGCGAAGGCAAGAGCGGTACCACTCCACCACCAGCACCCCCAGGCGGAACACTATGGCTGACTACACTTCCCCCTACACGTACACCAAAAACAAATTTATGAAATGTACTCTTCTGCCACAGTAGCTTCAAATTGTATTTAGTTAGGTTCAGAAGTAACATGGGTGTTTAAACAAGACAATGGTGCCATATTAAGGTAAACTGGCATAAGTGGGCCCAACTCAATTTCTTAAGTAAACAAGTTTTTCACACAGTTCAGACTATTCCAAGACACTTCTCTTCTTGGCATTTCCATCGGAAATTTTACTTCTCTAGTATTTTAATCGATAAAATTTCCAACAATATTACTTGTTTAAAGTGGGCAGGGCTTTGAAGTCGAGGGAAAATGTGGGGTAAAATACTAAAAATAACACAAAACAAAACTTGAAAAACCTGACCTAACGTTTCCTAACCGTTAAAAATCCTCAAAGTAATTATTTTTACCTTATTCACGTTTTCGGTGCTTAGTAGGTGATGGTGTTTTAGGATTTTAGTATGTTATTGTTTTCGGTGTCAAGTGGAGGGTGATTTAACTTTCCATCTTATTTTATGATTCTGTTCTTTCTATTTTTTTTTTATTCAACAAAATTATAAAGCAGTGGAAAGTTTTTTAGGCAATCCACATCCTAGTACAGTATGCATACTGTACAAGAAATAAAAAAAATAATATCTTTAAATTTCAGAGGTGATGGTATGACTTTCAATAATGTGAAGTTTTGTATTCTTTCAAACACAGAATTTCTTACACATTATCCTCCAACTTTCAATATAGCTGGCTTAATTAACTTTCATGCACAATGTAACCCCATACAGTATTGTATGCAAAAATTTTACAAACAATTACAGTGTACGGTATTCAAATGCAACGCCATCACTAGAAATCTGAAAACAGTATTACTCTACTTTTATCAATTACACAATTAATTTGGACTTAAACAATCCCAGTCAATAAGATTCCCTTATTTTCAGTTAATAACTCACTCACATTCTCAGCATAAATTGTAGACTGGCATGTTGACCCATAGCAAAATTATGAGGCTGAGGGATATTACTATATATCATATTGATTGTTAGATCTTTATAAGAAGGGCAGTGATTTTGTCGGCGCGCTACGAGTATTAACAGCTGATGAAACAAAGAAGCCTAGCCTGAGGAGCCTAACCTAGTTAAGTTTAACCAGTGTGAACTTGCGCGCCATAACGCAAATTGTCACCGATGCAAATAGTGTTCCTTAATAATTTGACTTGCTTTGTGTCATGATGCGTGAGAGGATTAATTTAATTAGTTAAACCCAATAATTTGACGCAATTTGCGTCACTGATGCAAATAGTGCTGTCCAATAATTTGATGTGATTTACGTGACCAATGCAAATACTGTAGTGCTAGCCAATATTTTGAAGCAATTTGTGCCCGATGCAAATGGTGCTACCCAATAATTTGACGCATTTCGCGTGATCACTGCAAAAATTGTAGTGCTCGCCAATAATTAGATGCGATTTGTGTCCGATGATGCAAATACCTGTATTGCTACCCAATAATTTGATGTGATTTGTGTCACCGATGCAAATAGTGTTCCCCAATTATTTGACGCGATTTGCATCATGATGTATGAGAGAGTTAACTTATTAAAAGTAAGTTCCAGTAATGAATTTAGTGGGCCAAAGTCTTTATAAGTTAAAAAGATAAATGTAGGATAAAGTCATTTGAGATTTAGGGAAGTTCAAAACAGTAGAATGGATAAATTATGAAACTGAAATCCCCCCAAATTTCCAGATCCATGAGAGGAAGGACATAGAGAACTAGAAAGTGAACAGATGTGGAATCATTTCAAAGAAATAATATCGGAAGGTAAGGGGGGGGGGGAACTTACAGGACAAAAGAGGAACCAGATTGGAAGTGAGTGGATTGCAAATTAAATTTTAAAGAATGTGGATAGGCGAAGGAGGTTAAGAGGAGGATATGAAGCTTAAAAGGAACTTCACAAAGAAATTAAAAAGGATTTGAAATGCTAAAGAAAAAATATTATGATATACAGTATAAGCAAATAGAAGATAATGACAAGAGATATAACTTAAGGAAAATGTACAGAAATATAGATGAAACAAAATATTGTAGTGGAAATTAAAATGTTGGGACTAAAAAAGTAATGACATTAAGACCCTGTTAAGGCGGAATTAAAACAAAGAAAAAAAGGTAAGACAATGGAGGGAAGAATCGATAAGTGCTGGACATAAGTTTAATACTACCAATTCTGGAAGCCGAAGTTAAGGCAGCTGTGAACAAAATGAAAAATTAATATTCTTGCACATTTGCTTAGATTCCAGTAGAATTTCCAAAACAAATAGACAGGATCATTAAAGGCTTAAGTGAAAATAAATAATAAAGGTGAATAAACATTGTGATGAATAAATAGCTGTGACATTGTGTAGTTGTGATGAAGATATAGTTTTAGCGAATAGGTAGTTATAGTAAGTGAAAAACTGGTGAATGACTGGCTATAGTGTTTGATAGTTGTGGTGAGTAAATGTTTTAGATATTTTACGACGTTTATGTTAATTACGATTCTTATCTTCATATAACAATAGTTGTAATTAATATGATATCATTAAGGGTCAGATATAAGAGTTTCTTGATTGTACATTAGACCTTAAATCCACACGAGGCTACAGACCCCATCTCTTCTGAACCTGGGGAACAGTTGGCCTTACGACTAATGACAGGAAAAAGTTAATGACCGGAGTGAAGGAAAAATGAACATATTCTTACCGTCATATAAAACTTATCGGCGAAGAGATATAACTTTGAAGAAAAAATTTCAAGTTTTGATAGCCGATGCAGGTATTTTGGTGATACTGTATAATATATTCTGAACGACCTGAAATTATAGGACTGACAGATGTACGAAATTTTAGCTATAATTAAGATCGTTAAAACTTATTTGATCGGTAGTTGTAGTTTTTCGTACTATAAACATTATTGAGGATTTGGTGTCATCAGAAACTTATCAGAAAACCGAAAGGGGGTTGAGGAAGGCTCGTGCATCATCTCCGTTTGTCTGCCCGGGAGTTGTGACCACGATAACTTTAACATGTAGTAATAACGTACTGTACTGTGTAGCCAGACTTGGTGCGTGAATATGGACTTCGTTGCGGTGAGGCGGGGATCTAACTCTCTTTAGTGGCAATGTGTTAAGCTGCAAACTAATTTAAAGTTGACTGTTACTCTGAATCACTCTTTGACGGAGAAGACATCATTTCTACTGCTGCTTAGTGTACCAATAACTCGGTTTTCTGTGATTTAGAGAACAAAATGTCTAGATATTGGGGAAATTGATGAGATTCGGATGGTTCTTTTTTTGTATATAGTGAGTTCAGTGTTTTTAGGCATATGACTTGTGGCTGAATACTGTTAATGAAGATCAATTTACCTGCAGGCCATTTATTCATATGGCTACCCTAGTCTTACCTACCTAACCTAGCCATTTTAAACTAAGCTATCTAATTTTCCATCCCAACTTGTATTTTGTTATGTTTGATTGGATAAAAAGATACAATAAATATTTACCCTCATAATTTACCTACTATCGGCTATGAGGTTACTTGCAGTATGTTATGTGAAGCCTGAATCTACCAGTCATATAACCCTTTAACACACTATGTAATGTAAGTTGAGGACACAGTGTGTGGCGTCTGTTTACATATTGTTTGTCCTTTTCTACACATTTGTACATCTGTCTTACACCAATCTCCCTTTACTTCTCTCAGGTGTGTTTGAGAACAGGTGGAGTTGAGTGAGGAGTGTTCCTACTCCTTGTTTTAAGTCATACCTGTTGCGTTCTTACTGGTCTTTGAATTCTTGAGGTTTCTGTAATAAATGGTTAGAAATATTACAAATAATGACAGTTGTTATTGTTGTTACAGGAGAGTGGAGAACCTTGGTGACAGGAGGCCCCGGCGGCAGGACCTGGCCAAGTGAACACAGGAGAGTGGAGTACCTTGGTGACAGGAGGCCCCGGCGGCAGGACTTGGCCAACTGAACACCCACCACCACCTCTTCATCCACCAGAATAAGGTGAGTCCCATGCAAGATTGTTAAAACCTGTTACGGTCTTCCTTTCGCCGCTTACCCAGCTTTCACCGTTGGTTACCAGCGGCCAGGTCGTGTGTACAGAAGCAGTAGATATATCACAAGCGTCGTCGAATTATCACGGGCTGTCCCGCCAGTCTCCGGTTATTTCCTGACGATCGGTACCAATGTACAGACGACCAACAGGCAGGTAGATTTCAACCAGGTCACAGAAACACACTTAAGCACTGTAGTCTTCTTTAATAATCAGTAATTCTTCACAACACTATTCACAAGGTCCTGTCTTAATAGCTGGACATCTCACTTCGAATATACAGTCAGCACACTACTAGTGTATAATTCCTTAGTCTTTTCACTTTTATATTGCTCACAACATTTCCACAATACTTGCACAACAATTGTCTTCAGTTGTCCTACTAGGCTTGTACTTCACAATTCAAAGCTCCAATTTCACAATTCAAAGCTCCAATTTCCTTTCATATTTTTCACTTTGGCTATGTTAAGTTCGCTGTATGAAGTAAATAGCGCGTATATAGATTCTGTATGATGGGTATATTGATTCACAATTTTATGTTGATGTTACCGTGTATATTTTTATTATCACTTGTGCTAGTGATGGAAGTTAAGGCTGTTATTTATAATTATTGTTTGATCACA
>NW_024712005.1:0-17777 GCF_018991925.1 Homarus americanus | reverse complement strand
AAAGCCTGTTGAATGAGCTTATGGCGCCGTGAACCTCTAATGGGGACCACCCTTGCACCTTAGGTGATGAGAGCAACGTTTTACCATATCCAGCTTGGAAACACCAGTATCCATATATATTTCATTAGCCCAATAAAGCACTCGGACTTCTACATATAATCAATACCTCACCCCACCAGGATTCAAACCCACGATCTTATAATTGTGGCCGGGGTATGCTACCTCTGGGCCACCAGCCAATAAAAGCAGTCCAAGTCTCTACTATATATCACACAAAGCCTGTTCAAAGACCTTATGGCTCCATGAACCTCTAATGGGGACCACCTGTGCCGCTTAGGTGATCAGAGCAACGTTTTACCAAATCCGGCTTCGAAACACAAGGATCCATATATATTTCATTAGCCCAATAAAGCACGCGGACTTCTACATATAATCAAAACCTCACCCCACCAGGATTTGAACCCACGATCTTATAATTGTGACCGGGGAACGCTACCTCTGGGCCACCAGGACAATAAAAGCAGTCCTACACTCTGCTATATTTCATACAAATCCTGTTCAACGAGCTTATGGCGCCGTGAACCTCTAATGGGGACCTCCCGTGCTGCTTAGGTGATCAGTGCAACGTTTTTCCAAATGCGGCTTCGAAACACGAGGATCCAAATATATTTCATTAGCCCAATAAAGCACTCGGACTTCTACATATAATCAACACCTCACCCCACCAGGATTCAAACCCAAGATCTTATAATTGTGACCGGGGTATGCTACCTCTGGGCCACCAGGACAATAAAAGCAGTCCAAGTCTCTACTATATTTCACACAAAAGCCTGTTCAACGACCTTATGGCTCCATGACCCACTAATGGGGACCACCTGTGCCGCTTAGGTGATCAGAGCAACGTTTTACCAAAACCGGCTTCGAAACACGAGGATCCATATATATTTCATTAGCCCAATAAAGCACGCAGACTTCTACATATAATCAACACCTCACCCCACCAGGATTTGAACCCACGATCTTATAATTGTTACCGGTGAATGCTACCTCTGGGCCACTAGGACAATAGAAGCAGTCCTAGACTCTGCTATATTTCACACAAAGCCTGTTCAACGAGCTTATGGCGCTGTGAACCACTATAGGGGACCAACCGTGCCGCTTAGGTGATCAGAGCAACGTTTTACAAAATGCGGCTTCGAAACACAAGGATCCATATATATTTCATTAGCCCAATAAAGCACGTGGAGTTCTACATATAATCAACACCTCATCCCACCAGGATTTGAACCCCCGATCTTATAATTGTGACCGGGGGACACTACCTCTGGGCCACGAGGAACAATAAAAGCAGTCCTAGACTCTGCTATATTTTACACAAAACCTGTTCAACGAGCTTAAGGCGCCGTAAACCTCTAATGAGGACCACCCGTGCCGTTTAGGTGATCAGAGCAACGTTTTACCAAATGCGGCTTCGAAACACGAGGATCCATATATATTTCATTAGCCCAATAAAGCACGCGGACTTCTTCATATAGTCAACACCTCACCCCACCAGGATTTGAACCCACGATCTTCTAATTGTGACGGGGGAACGCTACCTCTGGGCCACCAGGACAATAAAAGCATTCCTAGACTCTGCTATATTTCACACAAAGCCTGTTCAACGAGCTTATGGCGCCGTGAACCTCTAATGGGACCACCCGTGCCGCTTAGGTGATCAGAGCAACGTTTTACCAAATGCGGCTTCGAAACACGAGGATCCATATATATTTCATTAGCCCAATAAAGCACGCGGACTTCTACATATAATCAACACCTCACCCCACCAGGATTTGAACCCACGATCTTATAATTGTGACCGGGGAATGCTACCTCTGGGCCACCAGGACAATAAAAGCAGTCCTAGACTCTTTATATTTCACACAAAGCCTGTTCAACGAGCTTATGGCGCCGTGAACCTCTAATGGGGACCACCCGTGCCGCTTAGGTGATCAGAGCAACGTTTTACCAAATGCGGCTTCGAAACACGAGGATCAATATATATTTCATTAGCCCAATAAAGCACGCGGACTTCTACATATAATCAACACCTCACCCCACCAGGATTTGAACCCACGATCTTATAATTGTGACCGGGGAACGCTACCTCTGGGCCATCAGGACAATAAAAGCACTCCTAGACTCTGCTATATTTCACACAAAGCCTGTTCAACGAGCTTATGGCGCTGTGAACCACTATAGGGAACCACCCGTGTCGCTTAGGTGATCAGAGCAATGTTTTACCAAATCCGGCCTGGAAACACGAGGATCTATATATGTTTCATTAGCCCAATAAAGCCTCGGAAGCTTCCTTGTAATCAGCCTCACTTACCAGGATTTGAACCCACGATATTATAATTGTGACCGGAATGCTACCTCTGGGGCCGCTGGGACAATAAAATTTCAGAACTCTGCTATGTGTTGCACAATGCCTTTTCACTTGAGCTTATGGGCGCTGTGAACCACTATAGGGGACCACCCGTACCGGCAAATTGATCAGAGCAACGTTTTTGCAAATGCGGCTTCGAAACCACGGATCATATATGTTGTTTCATTATTGTCATGCGCCAGACTTCTGCATATAATCAACACCTCACCCCACCAGGTTACCGAACCCACGATCTTATAAGGCTGTGACCGGGGAGTCCTTCACCTCTGGGCCACCAGGACAATAAAAGCAATCCTAGACTCTGCTATATTTCACACAAAGCCTGTTAAACGAGCTTATGGCGCCGTGAACCTCTAATGGGGACCACCCGTGCCGCTTAGGTGTTCAGAGCAACGTTTTACCAAATGCGGCTTCGAAACACGAGGATCCATATATATTTCATTAGCCCAATAAAGCACGCGGACCTTAACACATAATCAACACCTCACCCCACCAGGATTTGAACCCATGATCTTATAACTGTGACCGGGGAACGGTGCCTCTGAACCACCAGGAAACTAAAAGCAGTCCTAGATTGTTATATTTCACACAAAGCCTGTTGAATGAGCATATGGCGCCGTGAACCTATTATTGGGACCAGCAGTGCCGCTTAGGTTATCAGAGCAACGTTTTACCAAATCTGGCTTGGAAACTCGAGGATCCATATATATTTAAATCGCCCAATAAAGCACGCTGACTTCTACATATAATCAAAACCTCACCCCACCAGGATTTGCACCCACGATCTTTTAATTGTGACCGGGGAACGCTACCTCTGGGCCACCAGGACAATAAAAGCAGTCCTACACTCTGCTATATTCCACACATATCCTGTTCAACGAGCTTATGGCGCCATGAACCTCTAATGGGGACCACCCGTGCTGCTTAGGTGATCAGAGCAACGTTTTTCCAAATGCGGCTTCGAAACACGAGGATCCAAATATATTTCATTAGCCCAATAAAGCACTCGGACTTCTACATATAATCAACACCTCACCCCACCAGGATTCAAACCCACGATCTTATAATTGTGACCGGGGTATGCTACCTCTGGGCCACCAGGACAATAAAAGCAGTCCTAGCCTCTACTATATTTCACACAAAGCCTGTTCAACGACCTTATGGCGCCGTGAATCTCTAATGGGGACCACCCTTGCCCCTTAGGTGATCAGAGCAACGTTTTACCATATCCGGGTTGGAAACACGAGTATCCATATATATTTCATTAGCCCAATAAAGCACTCGGACTTCTACATATAATCAATACCTCACCCCACTAGGATTCAAACCCACGATCTTATAATTGTGACCGGGGAACGCTACCTCTGGGCCACCAGGACACTAAAAGCAGTCCTAGACTCTGCTATGTTTCACACAAAGCCTGTTCAACGAGCTTTTGGCACCGTGAACCTCTAATGGGGTCCACCCGTGCCGCTTAAGTGATCAGAGCAACGTTTTTCCAAATGCGGCTTCGAAACACGAGGATCCATATATATTTCATTAGGCCAATAAAGCACGCGGAGTTCTACATATAATCAACACCTCATCCCACCAGGATTTGAACCCACGATCTTATAATTGTGACCGGGAGACGCTACCTCTGGGCCACCAGGAACAATGAAAGCAGTCCTAGACTCTGCTATATTTCACACAAAGCCTGTTCAACGAGATTATGGCGCCGTGAACCTCTAATGGGGACCACCCGTGCTGCTTAGGTGATCAGAGCAATATTTTTCCAAATGCGGCTTCGAAACACGAGGATCCATATATATTTCATTAGCCCAATAAAGCACGCGGACTTCTACACATAATCAACACCTCACCCCACCAGGATTTGAACTCAAGATCTTCTAATTGTGACAGGCGGAACGCTACCTCTGGGCCACCAGGACAATAAAAGCAGTCCTAGACTCTGCTATATTTCACACAAAGCCTGTTCAACGAGATTATGGCGCCGTGAACCTCTAATGGGGACCACCCGTGCTGCTTAGGTGATCAGAGCAATGTTTTTCCAAATGCGGCTTCGAAACACGAGGATCCATATATATTTCATTATCCCAATGAAGCACGCAGACTTCTACATATAATCAACACCTCACCCCACAAGGATTTGAACCCATGATCTTATAACTGTCACCGGGGAACGGTGCCTCTGAACCACCAGGAAACTAAAAGCAGTCCTAGATTGTTATATTTCACACAAAGCCTGTTGAATGAGCATATGGCGCCGTGAACCTCTTATTGGGACCAGCAGTGCCGCTTAGGTTATCAGAGCAACGTTTTACCAAATCTGGCTTGGAAACTCGAGGATCCATATATATTTCAATCGCCCAATAAAGCACGCGGACTTCTACATATAATCAAAACCTCACCCCACCAGGATTTGAACCCCCGATCTTATAATTGTGACCAGGGGACGCTACCTCTGGGCCACGAGGAACAATAAAAGCAGTCCTAGACTCTGCTATTTTTTACACAAAACCTGTTCAACGAGCTTAAGGCGCCGTAAACCTCTAATGAGGACCACCCGTGCCGCTTAGGTGATCAGAGCAACGTTTTACCAAATGCGGCTTCGAAACACGAGGATCCATATATATTTCATTTGCCCAATAAAGCACGCGGACTTCTTCATATAGTCAACACCTCACCCCACCAGGATTTGAACCCACGATCTTCTAATTGTGACGGGGGAACGCTACCTCTGGGCCACCAGGACAATAAAAGCAGTCCAAGACTCTGCTATATTTCACACAAAGCCTGTTCAACGAGCTTATGGCGCTGTGAACCACTATAGGGGACCACCCGTACCGCTTAGGTGATCAGAGCAACGTTTTACCAAATGCGGCTTCGAAACACGAGGATCCATATATATTTCATTAGCCCAATAAAGCACGCGGAATTCTTCATATAATCAACACCTCACCCCACCAGGATTCGAACCCACGATCTTCTAATTGTGACAGGGGATCGCTACCTCTGGGCCACCAGGACACTCAAAGCATTCCTAGACTCTGCCATATTTCACACAAAGCCTGTTCAACGAGCTTATGGCGCCGTGAACCTTTAATGAGGACCACCCGTGCCGCTTAGGTGATCAGAGCAAAGTTTTACCAAATGCGGCTTCGAAACACGAGGATCCATATATATTTCATTAGCCCAATAAAGCACGCGGACTTGTACATATAATCAACACCTCATCCCACCAGGATTTGAACCCACGATCTTATAATTGTGACCGGGGAATGCTACCTCTGGGCCACCAGGACAATAAAAGCAGTCCTAGACTCTTCTATATTTCACACAAAGCCTGTTAAACGAGCTTATGGCGCCGTGAACCTCTAATGGGGACCACCCGTGCCGCTTAGGTGTTCAGAGCAACGTTATACCAAATCCGGCTTCGAAACACGAGGATCCATATATATTTCATTAGCCCAATAAAGCACTCGGACTTCTACATATAATCAATACCTCACCCCACTAGGATTCAAACCCACGATCTTATAATTGTGACCGGGGAACGCTACCTCTGGGCCACCAGGACACTAAAAGCAGTCCTAGACTCTGCTATGTTTCACACAAAGCCTGTTCAACGAGCTTTTGGCGCCGTGAACCTCAAATGGGGACCACCCGTGCCGCTTAAGTGATCAGAGCAACGTTTTTCCAAATGCGCCTTCGAAACACGAGGATCCATATATATTTCATTAGGCCAATAAAGCACGCGGAGTTCTACATATAATCAACACCTCATCCCACCAGGATTTGAACCCACGATCTTATAATTGTGACCGGGAGACGCACCTCTGGGCCTAGGAACAATAAAGCAGTCTAGACTCTGCTATATTTCACACAAAGCCTGTTCAAGAGATTATAGGCGCCCGTGAACCTCTAATGGGGACCACCCGTGCCGCTTAGGTGATCAGAGCAACGTTTTACCAAATGCGGCTTCGAAACACGAGGATCCATATATATTTCATTAGCCCAATAAAGCACACAGACTTTTACACATAATCAACACCTCACCCCACCAGGATTTGAACTCACGATCTTCTAATTGTGACAGGCGGAACGCTACCTCTGGGCCATCAGGACAATAAAAGCAGTCCTAGACTCTGCTATATTTCACACAAAGCCTGTTCAACGAGATTATGGCGCCGTGAACCTCTCATGGGGACCTCCCGTGCTGCTTAGGTGATCAGAGCAATGTTTTTCCAAATGCGGCTTCGAAACACGAGGATCCATATATATTTCATTATCCCAATGAAGCACGCAGACTACATATAATCAACACCTCACCCTACAAGGATTTGAACCCATGATCTTATAACTGTGACCGGGGAACGGTGCCTCTGAACCACCAGGAAACTAAAAGCAGTCCTAGATTGTTATATTTCACACAAAGCCTGTTGAATGAGCATATGGCGCCGTGAACCTCTTATTGGGACCAGCAGTGCCGCTTAGGTTATCAGAGCAACGTTTTACCAAATCTGGCTTGGAAACTCGAGGATCCATATATATTTCACTCGCCCAATAAAGCACGCGGACTTCTACATACAATCAACACCTCACCCCACCAGGATTCGAACCCACGATCTTATAATTGTGACCGGGGAATGCTGCCTCTGGGCAACCAGGACAATAAAAGCAGTCCTAGACTCTTCTATATTTCACACAAAGCCTGTTCAACGAGCTTATGGCGCCCTGAACCTCTAATGGGGACCACCCGTGCCGCTTAGGTGATCAGAGCAACGTTTTACCAAATGCGGCTTCGAAACACGAGGATCCATATATATTTCATTAGCCCAATAAAGCACGCGGACTTCTACATATAATCAATACCTCACCCCAACAGGATTCAAACCCACGATCTTATAATTGTGACCGGGGTATGCTACCTCTGGGCCACCAGGACAATAAAAGCAGTCCAAGTCTCTACTATATTTCACACAAAGCCTGTTCAACGACCTTATGGCTCCATGACCCACTAATGGGGACCACCTGTGTCGCTTAGGTGATCAGAGCAACGTTTTACCAAAACCGGCTTCGAAACACGAGGATCCATATATATTTCATTAGCCTAATAAAGCACGCAGACTTCTACATATAATCAACAACTCACCCCACCAGGATTTGAACCCACGATCTTATAATTGTGACCGGGGAATGCTACCTCTGGGCCACTAGGACAATAAAAGCACCCTAGACTCTGCTATATTTCACACAAAGCCTTTTCAACCAGCTTATGGCGCTGTGAACCACTATAGGGGACCACCCGTGCCGCTTAGGTGATCAGAGCAACGTTTTACCAAAACCGGCTTCGAAACACGAGGATCCATATATATTTCATTAGCCCAATAAAGCACGCAGACTTCTACATATAATCAACACCTCACCCCACCAGGATTCGAACCCACGATCTTATAATTGTGACCGGGGAATGCTACCTCTGGGCCACCAGGACAATAAAAGCAATCCTAGACTCTGCTATATTTCACACAAAGCCTGTTAAACGAGCTTATGGCGCCGTGAACCTCTAATGGGAACCACCCGTGCCGCTTAGGTGTTCAGAGCAACGTTTTACCAAATGCGGCTTCGAAACACGAGGATCCATATATATTTCATTAGCCCAATAAAGCACGCGGACCTTAACACATAATCAACACCTCACCCCACCAAGATTTGAACCCATGATCTTATAACTGTGACCGGGGAACGGTGCCTCTGAACCACCAGGAAACTAAAAGCAGTCCTAGACTGTTATATTTCACACAAAGCCTGTTGAATGAGCTTATGGCGCCGTGAACCTCTTATTGGGACCAGCAGTGCCGCTTAGGTTATCAGAGCAACGTTTTACCAAATCTGGCTTGGAAACTCGAGGATCCATATATATTTCAATCGCCCAATAAAGCACGCGGACTTCTACATATAATCAAAACCTCACCCCACCAGGATTTGAACCCACGATCTTATAATTGTGACCGGGGAACGCTACCTCTGGGCCACCAGGACAATAAAAGTAGTCCTACACTCTGCTAAAATTCACACAAATCCTGTTCAACGAGCTTATGGCGCCGTGAACCTCTGATGGGGACCACCCGTGCTGGTAAGGTGATCAGAGCAACGTTTTTCCAAATGCGGCTTCGAAACACGAGGATCCAAATATATTTCATTAGCCCAATAAAGCACTCGGACTTCTACATATAATCAACACCTCACCCCACCAGGATTCAAACCCACGATCTTATAATTGTGACCGGGGTATGCTACCTCTGGGCCACCAGGACAATAAAAGCAGTCCTAGCCTCTACTATATTTCACACAAAGCCTGTTCAACGACCTTATGGCGCCGTGAATCTCTAATGGGGACCACCCTTCCCCCTTAGGTGATCAGAGCAACGTTTTACCATATCCGGCTTGGAAACACGAGTATCCATATATATTTCATTAGCCCAATAAAGCCCTCGGACTTCTACATATAATCAATACCTCACCCCACCAGGATTCAAACCCACGATCTTATAATTGTGACCGGAGAACGCTACCTCTGGGCCACCAGGACACTAAAAGCAGTCCTAGACTCTGCTATGTTTCACACAAAGCTTGTTCAACGAGCTTTTGGCGCCGTGAACCTCTAATGGGGACCACCCGTGCCGCTTAAGTGATCAGAGCAACGTTTTTCCAAATGCGGCTTCGAAACACGAGGATCCATATATATTTCATTAGGCCAATAAAGCACGCGGAGTTATACATATAATCAACACCTCATCCCACCAGGATTTGAACCCACGATCTTATAATTGTGACCGGGAGACGCTACCTCTGGGCCACCAGGAACAATAAAAGCAGTCCTAGACTCTGCTATATTTCACACAAAGCCTGTTCAACGAGATTATGGCGCCGTGAACCTTTAATGGGGACCACCCGTGCTGCTTAGGTGATCAGAGCAATGTTTTTCCAAATGCGGCTTCGAAACACGAGGATCCATATATATTTCATTAGCCCAATAAAGCACGCGGACTTCTACACATAATCAACACCTCACCCCACCAGGATTTGAACTCAAGATCTTCTAATTGTGACAGGCGGAACGCTACCTCTGGGCCACCAGGACAATAAAAGCAGTCCTAGACTCTGCTATATTTCACACAAAGCCTGTTCAACGAATTTATGGCGCCGTGAACCTCTAATGAGGACCACCCGTGCTGCTTAGGTGATCAGAGCAATGTTTTACCAAATGCGGCTTCGAAACACGAGGCTCCATATATATTTCATTATCCCAATAAAGCACGCAGACTTCTACATATAATCAACACCTCACCCCATAAGAATTTGAACCCATGATCTTATAACTGTGACCGGGGAACGGTGCCTCTGAACCACCAGGAAACTAAAAGCAGTCCTAGATTGTTATATTTCACACAAAGCCTGTTGAATGAGCATATGGCGCCGTGAACCTCTTATTGGGACCAGCAGTGCCGCTTAGGTTATCAGAGCAACGTTTTACCAAATCTGGCTTGGAAACTCGAGGATCCATATATATTTCAATCGCCCAATAAAGCACTCCGACTTCTACATATAATCAAAACCTCACCCCACCAGGATTCAAACCCACGATCTTATAATTGTGACCGAGGTGGCATGCTACCTCTGGGCCACCAGGACAATAAAAAGCAGTCCTAGACTCTACTATATTTCCTAAACCTGTTCAATGACCTTATGGCGCCATGAACATAATAGGGGACCACCCCTTGCCCATAGGTGATCAGAGCAACGTTTTCATATTATCCGGCTTAAAACAAAGGTATCCATATATATTTCATTGGCCCAATAAACACGCCAGACTTCACCACATATAATCAGCATCTCACCCCCACCAGGATTTGAACCCGCGATCTTATAATTGTTACCGGTGAATGCTACCTCTGGGCCACTAGGACAATAAAAGCAGTCCTAGACTCTGCTATATTTCACACAAAGCCTGTTCAACGAGCATATGGCGCTGTGAACCACTATAGGGGACCACCCGTGCCGCTTAGGTGATCAGATCAACGTTTTACCAAATGCGGCTTCGAAACACAAGGATCCATATATATATTTCATTAGCCCAATAAAGCACGCGGAGTTCTACATATAATCAACACCTCATCCCACCAGGATTTGAACCCACGATCTTATAATTGTGACCGGGGGATGCTACCTCTGGGCCACCAGGAACAAAAAAAGCAGTCCTAGACTCTGCTATATTTCACACAAAGCCTGTTCAACGAGCTTAAGGCGCCGTAAACCTCTAATGAGGACCACCTGTGCCGCTTAGGTGATAAGAGCAACGTTTTACCAAATCCGGCTTCGAAACACGAGGATCCATATTTATTTCATTAGCCCAATAAAGCACGCAGACTTTTACATATAATCAACACCTCACCCCACCAGGATTCGAACCCACGATCTTCTAATTGTGACCGGGGATCGCTACTTCTGGGCCACCAGGACACTAAAAGCATTCCTAGACTCAGCTATATTTCACACAAAGCCTGTTCAACGAGCTTATGGCGCTGTGAACCTCTAATGAGGACCACCCGTGCCGCTTAGGTGATCAGAGCAACGTTTTACCAAATACGGCTTCGAAACACGAGGATCCATATATATTTCATTAGCCCAATAAAGCACGCAGACTTCTACATATAATCAACACCTCACCCCACCAGGATTTGAACCCACGATCTTATAATTGTGACCGGGTAATGCTACCTCTGGGCCACTAGGACAATAAAAGCAGTCAAAGTCTCTACTATATTTCACACAGAGCCTGTTCAACGACCTTATGGCTCCATGAACCTCTAATGGGGACCACCTGTGCCGCTTAGGTGATCAGAGCAACGTTTTACCAAAGCCGGCTTCGAAACACGAGGATCCATATATATTTCATTAGCCCAATAAAGCACGCAGACTTCTACATATAATCAACACCTCACCCCACCAGGATTTGAACCCACGATCTTATAATTGTGACCGGGGGACGCTACCTCTGGGCCACCAGGAACATTAAAAGCAGTCCTAGTCTCTGCTATATTTCACACAAAGCCTGTTCAACGAGCTTAAGGCACCGTAAACCACTAATGAGGACCACCCGTGCCGCTTAGGTGATCAGCGCAACGTTTTACCAAATGCGGCTTCGAAACACGAGGATCCATATATATTTCATTAGCCCAATAAAGCACGCGGACTTCTTTATATAATCAACACCTCACCCCACCAGGATTCGAACCCACGATCTTCTAATTGTGACCGGGGATCGCTACCTCTGCGCCACCAGGACACTAAAAGCATTCCTAGACTCTGCTATATTTCACACAAAGCCTGTTCCACGAGCTTATGGCGCCGTGAACCTTTAATGAGGACCACCCGTGCCGCTTAGGTGATCAGAGCAACGTTTTACTAAATGCGGCTTCGAAACACGAGGATCCATATATATTTCATTAGCCCAATAAAGCAAGCGGACTTGTACATATAATCAACACCTCATCCCACCAGGATTTGAACCCACGATCTTATAATTGTGACCGGGGAATGCTACCTCTGGGCCACCAGGACAATAAAAGCAGTCCTAGACTCTTCTATATTTCACACAAAGCCTGTTGAACGAGCTTATTGCGCCGTGAACCTCTAATGGGGACCACCCGTGCCGCTTAGGTGATCAGAGCAACGTTTTACCAAATGCGGCTTCGAAACACGAGGATCCATATATATTTCATTAGCCCAATAAAGCATGCGGACTTCTACATATAATCAACACCTCACCGCACCAGGATTTGAAACCACGATCTTATAATTGTGACCCGGGGACGCTACCTCTGGGCCACCAGGACAATAAAAGCAGTCCAAGTCTCTACTATATTTCACACAAAGCCTCTTCAACGAGCTTATGGCGCTGTGAACCACTATAGGGGACCGCCCGTGCCGCTTAGGTGATCAGAGCAACGTTTTACCAAATGCGGCTTCGAAACACGAGGATCCATATATATTTCATTAGCCCAATAAAGCACGCGGACTTCTTCATTTAATCAACACCTCACCCCACCAGGATTTGAACCCACGATCTTATGATTGTGACCGGGGAATGCTACCTCTGGGCCACCAGGATAATAAAAGCAGTCCTAGACTCTGCTATATTTCACACAAAGCCTGTTAAACGAGCTTATGGCGCCGTGAACCTCTAATGGGGACCACCCGTGCTGCTTAGGTGATGAGAGCAATGTTTTACCAAATGCGGCTTGGAAACACGAGTATCCATATATATTTCATTAGCCCAATAAAGCACTCGGACTTCTACATATAATCAATACCTCACCCCACCAGGATTTGAACCCACGATCTTATAATTGTGACCGGGGAACGCTACCTCTGGGCCACCAGGACAATAAAAGCAGTCCTACACTCTGCTATATTTCACACAAATCATGTTCAACGAGCTTATGGCGCCGTGAACCTCTAATGGGGACCTCCCGTGCTGCTTAGGTGATCAGAGCAACGTTTTTCCAAATGCGGCTTCGAAACACGAGGATCCAAATATATTTCATTTGCCCAATAAAGCACTCGGACTTCTACATATAATCAACACCTCACCCCACCAGGATTCAAACCCACGATCTTATAATTGTGACCGGGGTATGCTACCTCTGGGCCACCAGGACAATAAAAGCAGTCGTAGACTCTACTATATTTCACACAAAGCCTGTTCAATGACCTTATGGCGCCATGAACCTCTAATGGGGACCACCCTTGCCCCTTAGGTGATCAGAGCAACGTTTTACCATATCCGGCTTGGAAACACGAGTATCCATATATATTTCATTAGCCCAATAAAGCACGCAGACATCTACATATAATCAACATCTCACCCCACCAGGATTTGAACCCACGATCTTATAATTGTTACCGGTGAATGCTACCTCTGGGCCACTAGGACAATAAAAGCAGTCCTAGACTCTGCTATATTTCACACAAAGCCTGTTCAACGAGCATATGGCGCTGTGAACCACTATAGGGGACCACCCTTGCCGCTTAGGTGATCAGAGCAACGTTTTACCAAATGCGGCTTCGAAACACAAGGATCCATATATATATTTCATTAGCCCAATAAAGCACGCGGAGTTCTACATATAAACAACACCTCATCCCACCAGGATTTGAACCCACGATCTTATAATTGTGACCGGGGGATGCTACCTCTGGGCCACCAGGAACAATAAAAGCAGTCCTAGACTCTGCTATATTTCACACAAAGCCTGTTCAACGAGCTTAAGGCGCCGTAAACCTCTAATGAGGACCACCTGTGCCGCTCAGGTGATCAGAGCAACGTTTTACCAAATCCGGCTTCGAAACACGAGGATCCATATTTATTTCATTAGCCCAATAAAGCACGCAGACTTTTACATATAATCAAAACCTCACCCCACCAGGATTTGAAACCACGATCTTATAATTGTGACCGGGGAATGCTACCTCTGGGCCACTAGGACAATAAAAGCAGTTCTAGACTCTGCTATATTTCACACAAAGACTGTTCAACGAGCTTATGGCGCTGTGAACCACTATAGGGGACCACCCGTGCCGCTTAGGTGATCAGAGCAACGTTTTACCAAATGCGGCTTCGAAACACGAGGATCCATATATATTTCATTAGCCCAATAAAGCACTCGAACTTCTTCATATAATCAACACCTCACCCCACCAGGATTCGAACCCACGATCTTCTAATTGTGACCGGGGATCGCTACTTCTGGGCCACCAGGACACTAAAAGCATTCCTAGACTCCTTCATATTTCACACAAAGCCTGTTCAACGAGCTTATGGCGCTGAACCTCTAATGAAAAGGACCACCCGTGCAGCAGGTGATCAGAGCAACGTTTTACCGTCACGGCTTCGAAACCACGAGGATCATATATATTTCATTAGCCCAATAAAACACGCCAGACTTCTATATATAATCAACACCTCACCCACCAGGATTTAAACCCACAATCTTATAATTGTGACCGGGGTATGCTACCTCTGGGCAACCAGGACAATAAAAGCAGTCCTAGACTCTACTATATTTCACAAAAAGCCTGTAGACGAGATTATGGCGCTGTGAACCACTATAGGGGACCACCCGTGCCGCTTAGGTGATCAGAGCAACGCTTTACCAAATGCAGTTTCAAAACACGAGGATCCATATATATTTCATTTGCCCAATAAAGCACGCAGCTTCTACATATAATCAACACCTCAATCTTAATTGTGGATTTGAAGCCACCATCTAGTAATTCAGACCGTGAACGCCATTTGGGCCACCAGGACACTAAGAGCAGTCCTCGACTCTGCTATATTACACACAAAGCCTGTTCAACGAGCTTATGGCGCCATGAACCTCTAATGGGGACCACTCCAGCTAGGGTGATCAGGAGACAACGTTTTACAAAATGCGTTTGAAAACATTTGAGGATCCACATATTTCCAATAGCCCAATAAAGCACGCGATTTCTACATATAATCAAACACCACCCCACCAGGATTTGAACCCACGATCTTATAATTGTGACCGGGGAACGCTACCTCTCTCTGGGCCACTAGGACAATAAAAGCAGTCCTAGACTCTACTATATTTCACACAAAGCCTGTTCAACGAGCTTTTGGCGCCGTGAACCTCTAATGGGGACCACCCGTGCCGCTTAGGTTATCAGAGCAACGTTTTACCAAATGCGGCATCAAAACACGAGGATCCATATATATTTCATTTGCCCAAAAAAACAGGCGGACTTCTAAATATAATCAACACCTCATCCCACCAGGATTCGAACCCACGATCTTCTAATTGTGACCGGGGAACGCTACCTCTGGGCCACCAGGACAATAAAAGCAGTCCTAGACTCTGCTATATTTCACAATAAGCCTGTTCAACGAGCTTATGGCGCTGTGAACCTCTAATGGGGACCATCCGTGCCGCTTAGGTGATCAGAGCAACGTTTTACCAAATCCGGCTTCGAAACACGAGGATCAATATATATTTCAATAGCCCAATAAAGCACGCTTACTTCTACATATAATCAACACCTCACCCCACCAGGATTTGATCCCACGATCATATAATTGTGACCGGGGAACGCTACCTTTGGGCCACTAGGACAATAAAAGCAGTGCTAGACTCTACTATATTTCACACAAATCCTGTTCAACGAGCTTTTGGCGCTGTGAACCACTATAGGGGACCACCCGTGCCGCTTAGGTGATCAGAGCAACGTTTAACTAAATGCGGCTTCGAAACCCGAGGATCCATATATATTTCATTAGCCCAATAAAGCACGCAGACTTCTACATATAATCAACGCCTCACCCCACCAGGATTTGAAGCCACGATCTTATAATTGTGAGCGGGGGACGCTACCTCTCTCCACCAGGACAATAAAAGCATTCCTAGACTCTGCTATATTTCACACAAAGCCTGTTCAACGGGCTTATGGCACCGTGAACCTCTAATGGGGACCACCCGTGCCGCTTAGGTGATCATAACAACGTTTTACCAAATGCGGCTTTGAAACAGGAGGATCCATATATATTTCATTAGCCCAATAAAACACGCGAACTTCTACATATAATCAACACCTCACCCCACCAGGATTTCAACCACCGATCTTAAAATTGTGACCGGGGAACGCTACCTCTGGGCCACTAGGACAATAAAAGCAGTCCTAGACTCTGCTATATTTCACACAAAGCCTGTTCAACGAGCTTATGGCGCCGTGAACCTCTAATGGGGACCATCCGTGCCACTTAGGTGATCAGAGCAACGTTTTACCAAATCCGGCTTCGAAACACAAGGATCCATATATATTTCATTAGCCCAATAGAGCACGCGTACTTCTACATATAATCAACACCTCACTCCACCAGGATTTGAACCCACGATCTTATAATTGTGACCGAGGAATGCTACCTATGGGGCACCAGGACACTATAAGCAGTCCTAGACTCTACTATATTTCACACAAAGCCTGTTCAACGACCTTATGGCGCGATGAACCTCTAATGGGGACCACCGTACCGCTTAGGTGATCAGAGCAACGTTTTACCAAATCCGGCTTGGAAACACGAGGATCCATATATATTTCATTAGCCCAATAAAGCACGCGGACTTCTACATATAATCAACGCCTCACCCGACCAGGATTTGAAGCCACGATCATATAATTGTGGCCGGGGAACGCTACCTCTGGGCCGCCAGGACAATAAAAGCAGTCCTAGACTCTGCTATATTTCACACAAAGCCTGTTCAACGAGCTTATGGAGCCGTGAACCTCTCATTGGGACCACCTGTGCCGCTTAGGTGATCAGAGCAACGTTTTACCAAATGCGGCATCAAAACACGAGGATCCATATATATTTCATTTGCCCAATAAAACAGGCGGACTTCTACATATAATCAACACCTCACCCAACCAGGATTTGAAGCCACGATCTTATAATTGTGACCGGAGAACGCTACCTCTGGGCCAACAGGACAATAAAAGCATTCGTAGGCTCTGCTATATTTCACACAAAGTCTGTTCAACGAGCTTATGGCGCTGTGAACCTCTAATGGAGACCACCCGTGCTGCTTAGGTGATTAGAGCAACGTTTTACCAAATGCGGCTTCAAAACTCGAGGATCCATCTATATTTCATTTGCCCAATAAAGCACGTGGCTTCTACATATAATCAACACCTCACCCCACCAGGATTCGAACCCACGATCTTCTAATTGTGACCGGGGAACGCTACCTCTGGGCCACCAGGACAATAAAAGCAGTCCTAGACTCTGCTATATTTCACACAAAGCCTGTTCAACGAGCTTATGGCGCTGTGAACCTCTAATGGGGACCATCCGTGCCGCTTAGGTGATAAGAGCAACGTTTTACCAAATCCGGCTTGGAAACACGAGGATCCATAGATATTTCATAAGCACAATAAAGCACGCGGATTCTACATATAATCAACACCTCAGCCCACCAGGATTTGAACCCACTATCTTATAATTGTGACCAGGGAACGCTACCTCTGGGCAACCAGGACAATAAAACAGTCCTAGACTCTACTATATTTCACACAAAGCCTGTTCAACGACCTTATGGCGCGATGAACCTCTAATGGGGACCACCCGTGCCGCTTAGGTGATAAGAACAACGTTTTACCAAATCCGGCTTGGAAACAAGAGGATCCATAGATATTTCATTAGCACAATAAAGCACGCGAACTTCTACATATAATCAACACCTCAGCCCACCAGGATTTGAACCCA
>NW_024712004.1:0-9358 GCF_018991925.1 Homarus americanus | reverse complement strand
ACACAGGACAGATGCAGGTACACTTAACAGGACAGATACAGGTACACTTACGATGACAGATACAAGTACACTTAACAGGACAGATTCAAGTACACTTAACAGGACAGATACAAGTACACTTAACAGGACAAATGCAAGTACACTTAACGGGACAGATACATGTACACTTAACAGGACAAATGCAAGTACACTTAACAGGACAGATACAGGTACACTTAAGATGACAGATACAAGTACACTTAACAGGACAGATTCAAGTACACTGAATAGACATACAAGTACATTTAATGAGATGGTAGACAAAGGTGCACACAGGGTAAAAGATAAAAAGCAGACTAAATGTAGACAGAGACAGGTGTATTTGAACAGACAGATATGTGTAAGTATATATAGGGTGATGGTATGTACTTAATTGCATGTATACTATTAGGACAGATACAAGTACATTCTGTAACAGGATGGATGGAAGGCCACTTAATATGATAGACAAGAAAAGACTGTAACAGAGACAGACACAAGAATTTAGACAGAGGCACACTGAGGCACAGATGGGCACACTGGGTGACAGATACAGGCACAACAGATACAGGCACACTTAACAAGAAAGACAGTAATATTGTATACAAAGTGGCACTGGGATGAGATGCACAGGTTACACTTAGTTGTGAGCACAAAGGGCACGTAATGGTGACAGGAGCAGTACACTTAACAGGACAGATGCAAGTACACTTAACAGGACAGATACAAGTACACTTAACAGGGTAGATATACCACAGATAATAGTAAAAACACTTAACAGGACAGATACATCTAAGATATAATTGTGCACACTTAACAGGGGTAGAAACACTTAACATGGATACAAGACAGCAAGCACAGGACAGATACAAGTACACACAGAAAACACTTAACAAGAAAGATACAGGTACACTTAACAGGACAGATACAAGTACACTTACAGGACAGATACAAGTACACTTAACACGGCAGATACAAGTACACTTACAGGACAGATACAGGTACACTTAACAGGACAGATACAGGTACACTTAACAGGGCAGATACAAGTACACTTAACAGGGTAGATACAGGTACACTTAACAGGACAGATACAAGTACACTTAACAGGGCAGATACAAGTACACTTAACAGGACAGATACAAGTACACTTAACAGGACAGATATAGGTACACTTAACACTACAGATACATGTACACTTAACAGGACAGATACAAGTCCACTTAAGATGACAGATACAGGTACACTTAACAAGACAGATACAAGTACACTTAACAGGACAGATGCAAGTACACTTAACAGGACAGATACAAGTACACTTAACAGGGTAGATATAGGTACACTTAACAGGACAGATACGAGTACACTTAAGAGGACAGATACAAGTACACTTAACAGGACAGATACGAGTACACTTAAGAGGACAGATACAAGTACACTTAATAGGACAGATACAAGTACACTTAACAGGACAGATGCAAGTACACTTAACAGGACAGATGCAAATACACTGAACAGGACAGATACAAGTACACTTAACAGGACAGATACGAGTACACTTAAGAGGACAGATACAAGTACACTTAAGAGGACAGATACAAGTACACTTAACAGGACAGATACAAGTACACTTAACAGGACAGATACAAGTACACTTTGAATCCTGAGCATGTTTATACTTTAAGAGACTACTGGACAGCCACTGGTCAGACTGAGAAATAAATCAAATGAATTGCCGTATAAGTCCGGGTGAAGGAGCGGCCACCAATGTTTATATGAATGATATGTTGATCTACTGTATAGGCGGCGGGAACATGTAATGGTCTAGTGAGTTTTGTTTGGTACCTGTTGTTAATGATTTCTCTCTTCTCTTCTCAATGGTATTACACG
The DNA here is from genome assembly GCF_018991925.1 of Homarus americanus. Classification (NCBI taxonomy): domain Eukaryota; kingdom Metazoa; phylum Arthropoda; class Malacostraca; order Decapoda; family Nephropidae; genus Homarus; species Homarus americanus. The sequence continues at coordinate 7,450 of NW_024712004.1, read as the reverse complement.
TATACAGTTATACAGTAATAACAGTCGACGTCAGCTGTTCTCCGCCATTGTCCGCGTGACGTCACTGCGTCGTGTGAGAATAATTATTGTAATCACAGTTCCGGAAGAGTCCATAACACGGCACGTCACTTAACTGGTTCTGTAGTTAGGGTTTTTTATATGATATCTCCGGCAAACGGTTTAGTTCATATATCCGGCAAATGTTTTAGTTCATATATCCGGCAAATGTTTTAGTTCATATATCCTCATCTCAATCACAGCACATCTGTTCCTCAAATCTTCTTAACAACATCCAGTAACTTCCATCTCCTGTCGTTCGTAAGATTACTTGAAGGCCAATGGGGGTCAATCATAATAGTCCTCATTTCTAATAGGTCCTATTTCTAATGGCGTTTAATCTTAATGACTAGATTGGGAGGTGCATAATGACTAAGGACTATTTGACCCGTCACCATATGAGGGAGCATTAGACTATTCCACCCAGGCTCATATCTGACTTAATTAGTGGTGCAACATGAGTGGTGGTCCCTTACAGCCAGCCTGATTACCAGGCCACTGTAGACATGATTACTGGACCTATGTAATTACGAGGCCCTGAATGATACGTACTAATTTACTTGACTGATGTTAGGCCAAATTAAGTCGTCTGTGAGTGATAAGTTGCCTTCTTGGTCTTGTATTATTTATTTGTTCAGGTACAAGATTCACTCCTTTACTCTGGCTTAGATTATTCAGATTTATTTGCCAATATTCTCACTTGTTTCTCCTATCATTCGGACGGTTACCTAAACAGGAAAATGACGTTAATAAACACTAAAGTTAAATATTGTCGTGAAACTTTCGTAATCAAGATAAATAACCAGCCAATTTATGTAACGTATCATACCATAGCCACATTGCTGACGTCATATAGGTTAATTAGCTAAGTCAACCTGGGACACGTGGCACCAAACTTACCTGGCTGACGGCGTGAGTTGGTAAACGAAGTATATTTGGCTATGAGCATCTAAGTGGTTAATTATTTGATTTTATGTCTAGTTATTTCGTTAAAAAACTATTTTCCAACATTAAGTAATATTTTGTTTTTAATATCATATCAGCTATACCTGTTTACTCTTATTTTGTATATGTATTTTTCTTCTCTCTGTCTCTTTCTCCCTCTTCGTCTAACATCTCTTTCTTTAACCTCACAATTATCAAGCTATTCTCTCTCTCTCTCTCTCTCTCTCTCTCTCTCTGTATCACCCCTCGTATTCTCCTCTCATCTATCTCACATCTCTCTCACCCCTCTCTCCTCTTTTTATCACCTCTCACTCTCCTCTCCCTCACCTCTCATCCTCCTCTCACCTCCTCTCCCTCACCTCTCACCCTTCTCTCCCTCACCTCGCACCTCTCTCACCTCTTTCACCTCTCTCACCCTCCTCTCTCACCCCTCTCTCCTCTCTTTATCACCTCTCACTCTCCCACTTACATCCTCCTTTCCCCACCTCTCATCCTCCCACCTCCCCACCCTCCACCCTTCTCTCCCACCTCACCCCACCTCTCTCACCTCTTTCACCTCTCTCACCCTCCTCTCTCACCCCTCTCTCCTCTCTGTATCACCTCTCACCACCTCTCCCTCACCTCTCATCCTCCTCTCATCCTCCTCTCCCTCACCTCTCACCCTTCTCTCCCTCACCTCTCACCTCTCACCTCTCTCACCTCCTCTCTGTCTCTCCTCTCTCTTTATCACCTCTCTCACTCTCCCTCACCTCCATCCTCTCAACTTCCTCACCTCACCTCTCTCCATTGGCATTCTTCCAACTCTTTCAGACCTGAATGCCACTACTCCCCTTCAGTGATTAATTTCCCCTTTTCTGTCCTTCCCTCTTCCCTTTCCTCCCTTCCCCCTTTCTCTTTTCATCATTTATCATCTTCTTTCCCTTCCATCCTCTCGTTTACCCTCTCCTTACCCTTTTAAATCTTCTTCTTCCCCTCCGTGATCATTTATTTTTTCTTAATTAATCTTATTTTTCTCATCTATAGCTTTTCTTGTGTTGTCTTTTTCCTTCTTTTTCTCGTTTTTTTTCGCCTCTTCGTTTCAACATTCTTCTCTTTTATCATCATTTCTCCTCTTATTTTTCTCCTCCACCATTACTCGTTAACCACATTCCTCTCCTCCCCTTCAAATAATTCTTCTTCTTCTTCTTCTTCCCATCGTTTTCTTCTCCATCCGTTCAATTAGCATCACTTGTCTTAATCTTCCCTCTTTCCTCCTCCTCCCCCCCCCCAGCCCTCTCTGGACGCCCGCCCCCCATCCCCCCACCCTTTCCTTCCCCGGGTCAGGGCATAATAAGTTAGTTTTATAGCCCCGGGAGGCGTGGCAGTGATTACTTTAGAGAATAAGGAAGCGTGATAAATACTTGCCTGAAGGAGAGATATTGTGTCTCTACTCTGAATACTTATTTCTCTCCTCCCCTCCCCGCTAGTGGTACAGGGAACAGGCGAAGGGTAGTGATTATTGGGTTTTTTTATGCGCTAAAGTAATTTTCTTTTATGGGGAACATTTTTTTTCCTTTTGTTCCTTTTAGATTGTAAATATATGAGGTGTTAGGTTAAGTAATGTCCCTAGAAGAAGATTTTTTTTCCTTCGTCGTTTTTCTTTTGGGCGATAAATTCAGTTTGCCCAGTCAAACCAACCTTCCACAGAAGCAAGAGTAAAAAAGGGAACATAGCTTCTTCATTTGGATTGCTGTTCACATTACCTCTGAATAAATTCAGTTATTAATGAGTTTACCATTGACCATTTACCATTAATAATTGTTTCTTTGACATTTTAAAGAACTAAACTTATATCCAGACAGGCACATTTATTCAATATGTGGTTCAGTCGCCTTCTTTGACTATCATTGCTGGCAGCCTCTTCGGTATGGTTGTCACAAGGCCTCACACTATATAGCTTCGGCTTATGCTTGTGAAATTCCCACTGAGTTTGGCATGAGCCATGAGGTGGTGGGCAGTCCTCTCTTGTGCAATGTCCCATGTGTTGACCATTTGTGCCCAGACGTGTTCAATCACTTTCATGTCCGCTCCTTTGCTGGGTAATTCCAGGAGATGAAGGGTGCAGTCCCTCAAACCACCGTCAAACGATGCGGACAGTGTGGGTTGGACACCTGTCGTGAATAAACAGGATGAGCCCTGGTGGGAAAGGGATATCCCTCTGCCGAAAGGAAAGCAAGAAACATTCTCCAAGCAGGTTGATGTATTTGCCTACCTTTAAGTGCCTCTCAGGGTGTAACACGCGACTCGCCCAATGTAGCGACACCCAGCCCCGAACATTGCAAGTAACGTGACGGCAGAGACTCCTGGAAGATGTTGGAGTGGTCGTATCTGCAGGCGAAACATTGTATCCTTTAATATATTAGTAATTAAGGATGAAGCTGGTGAAAGTTTTCTAAGTAAATGTGCAGATGATGCGTAAACCTTCAGCTTGTACCAAACCTCCAGTAAATGACAATAGTCACCCACTACTTCACCTGTTAAAAAGAAGAAGAAAAAAGAGGGAAACAATTAATGAAGGCATATTACATTATGTCTCTCCCCTATATCGTCCCCCAGTCAATTTCTGCTAACACGCTGGTTTTGACACCTAATCTTATCTCTTTACGGACTCCCCTGAGACCCTCGAGCAGTTGTAGCCAACCCCACCGTATGTGTCATCACCCTTCAGGGAACAATTATATACATCGACGTTTAACAGTGGATTACACACACACACACACACACACACACATATATATATATATATATATATATATATATATCCAACATGCTCGCTGAAAGTTACATTACACGCGACATACGCGATAGTAAGCGAGAATCACCCCTCGTGTCTTGTGATTTATACTCTTAATAATTTCCCAAACATTTGCTTTTCCAACAATGTATTCCCACAGTCATCATAACGCTGTCAGTTTTTGTTTATGTACCTACCGAAGAAACATAATAAAATGATCATCATTCATGGAACATAAACATTTTTATTCATTCACAATTATAATCATTTGTTATGATGCTTGTCTAATGTAGAGTCCTAATATCCGTCAAGGACTAAAGGTGTGAGAGACAGAACACATTTACACTGGTCCATGTGTCTTGTATATGGATGTTTGTATATACGTGGTGGAAGGGAGAGTATGTTTGTACTAGGGGGGGTCGATGTGTATGTATATGTGCATGGGTGTGATATGCACATACGCATGTTTAAACTTAGACTATTTATATGAATAATAGATGTAGACTTTTTAAATATGTAAATTTTTGTACCTGCCGTAATGGGACAATATTTTGGCTACAGTATATATGGTGAGTTATTTTATTATTGCTATACTTATATTTTTGACATGTAAGTGTTGGTTACTTCGCCCTAAAACACACACACCTCCGCCGTGTCCTGCCCCACCCTTCTCACCCGCCCATTGCCACCCTTCCCCGCCCACATCCACCCACAGCGGCCTCAACAAAATACAGTAAATGGAAAAATGTTAAGATCTCACTAATTGAAAAGTAAAAGTCTTGTGGGACTGAAGTTCTCAGAGGTCCGAAAACGACGGTGTGTGTGTGTGTGTGTGTGTGTGTGTGTGTGTGTGTGTGTGTGTGTAAATAATAATAATAATAATAATAATAAACGGTTTATTGAAAAAGTTCTGCTTAACAAAAGCCTTCATTAGAGAAAGGTGAAGGAACATACAGTTAACATACAGATTAATGTAGGTGTTGAACAGCAAACTCGTAGTGTAGTAACTCCCTCCCAGATGGTGTTAGGAGGAACTCACGTGGTGTAGTAGTTCCCTCAGATGGTGTTATGAGGGACCTGGCGTGGTGTAGCAATTCCCTCGCAGATGGTGTTATGAGGGGTCTCACGTGGTGTAGTAATTCCCTCACAGATGGTGTTATGAGGGACCTCACGTGGGGTAGTAATTACCTCACAGATGGTGTTATGAGGGACTTGACGTGGTGTAGTAATTCCCTCACATATGATGTTATGAGGGACATGTGGTGTAGTAATTCCCTCACAGATGGTGTTATATGAGTGAGGTTTGGTCTTAGGCCTTCCTATCGTAGACGGATTAAGTCATCGGTGGTTGTTGTTGGGTCTCGCTGGGGCCGTTATCACTGGGTACCTGGGACCTCACTGTGTGAAGGTTAACTTGGGTACGACTGTTACTGTTGAGTTGTTCTCACTGACTTAAGCACTGTTCACCACTGTTCACCTCTGTTTAACACTGGTTCCGTTCCTTTCCTAAATGAAATTGTAACTTCTGGCGAGAACTTGTTGATATTCCGGTGGGGAGGAGGGTTCAGGGGAGGGGGTTAGTATGGGCCAACTTAACAGTTGACCTGGCTGCTCCGAGAGGAGCGCCAGGTACGTCTTGACTCTTCGGTGGTCAAGGATGTGTGTGTGTGTGTGTGTGTGCGTGTACAGAGAGACAAGTATTATGGATTAAGTATCTTCGTATTTCAAATATACTTGTCGATACGAGAGAGAGAAAGAGAGAGAGAGAGAGAGAGAGAGAGAGAGAGAGAGAGAGAGAGGTCATCAGATTACACTTCCCTAAAACAAAAACATAATCATAAGAAGAATAACTAATTCTATCATCCATAAAATAAGAATACGAGAGAGAGAGAGAGAGAAAGAGAGAGAGAGAGAGAGAGAGAGAGAGAGAGAGAGAGAGAGAGAGAGAGAGAGAGAGACGAAAGTAGATTGACAGTAAGTAGATTGACATAATGACAGTAAGAAATGATAAAAATGCCAGTTGATAAAGGAAACAAGATTATTTTACTAAATATAGAAAGTTAAAGAATAAAACTAAGATAAAAACAATAGGAAAATATATGTCGAATGGTTTTCATGAATAATACTAATTGATAAAAATGTCCCGCAAAAATGATAACAAAAAATGCTCCAAAAATCCGAATAAAATATAAGAAAAACCCCAGCAATACACAAAAGCCGATAAAATAGCATAACAAAATAATACTCACTAGAGAATCGGATATATATATATTTTTTATTTTTATTTTATAAATCTTAAAAATCTGATTTTTTATAGCGGAATATTTACTCAACGAACAAACGAGAGTTCTTGAAAATAAAATCCAAATTTTGGAGATTTTAAAATTTTCTTGCCTTGCAATACCATGACTTGTATCGCAGGTGCTTAATCACTTTGGGCAGCTGAAACTCCTGTACACAACAACAAAACAAAAGCATCAACAACGGCAAAAAAAACTAAGAAGCAAATTACGATAGAACAGAAAAACGTAGGAAAAGAGAATAAAAACACAATAGGGGAAAAGTCGTAGTTTACTTAAGGTATTGATCTAATGAGGAAACCACTAGAAACACACGAGAGAGAGAGAGAGAGAGAGAGAGAGAGAGAGAGAGAGAGAGAGAGAGAGAGAGAGAGAGAGAGTTTTCTAAATTTGGACCCTGAAGCTAACTCAACTTAGGTGGGCCTACTCCATTTGGTAATTGAAAAGTAAGTTCGTTATACTTCACCTTCTGTATTTGTACAACATGTTCGTCAGGGGTCTTATTGACAAAGGTTTCTATAATGGATAATTCCCCATAAGTGAAGATGAATGAATGCACCTAATTGGTTAATTTATTCTAAAGCAACGAGAACAACATCCAGTGGGAAACTGCGTCAGTATCATACTAAGATTCTACCTTGATACCAGGCAAAGTAAATATAACAAAATACTGTATTTCCAGTTAAGTCCTTGTCTTAGATCTCATATGGGTTTATGCTGCTAAGAATATTTGATTTTGTTTCTTCATTCTGTTGAATAATTTGCCAATATGCACACAGAACAAATAAATTACGCCAGTCACGAACCATTCCAGAAAACTACATTTAATATTTAACTAAGCATCAACCAACAGTGAGAAGCTCAAGTGTTCTCAACCAGTCAGTAACGAGAAATTACCCAAAGGACTAAATTCCCAAGTAATGTAACTTAGTTAAGTCAGGGTGAGTTACGAGTCTGAGAAGTAATGCTGTAAACACAATACTATTTAAAACACTGATTGTTCTTATGAAGTTATTAGTGAAATGTACGATTGTTCTTATGAAGTTATTAGTAAAATGTACTGGATGGCTCAAATGAGTTCCTTACGAGTTACATTGCAATATTAAAGGGATGAATACCCGATAAATAACTAAACAAATAAATTATCAAATGAATCAACAAAAGGGAGATGGTTGAATTATCCAAAGACGATTCCAGTAATGACATAGACGAGGGGAATGAAAATGAGGAGCTAGGAAGGGTATTGCTCCGTAATTTATGAGGCCAAAATAATGTTTGCTCTCAGCCAACAAGAAGCTTTAGCAGTATTCAGCAAATTAGGAGGAATACAAGGTAATCACACAGAGGAGGGCATGACGGAGGCTCACTAGAGACT